>NC_000067.6:162636243-162851243 GCF_000001635.26 Mus musculus | reverse complement strand
TAATGAGGCGGCCTTTGCACAAGGCAGAATTGCTAATACAAATGTAGAAGCCCTAGAGGCATTTTGCATATTATAAACCAAACAGTAAGGCTAGTGGGAAAGACCTAAGAAACCCAACTTCTCTGATTTTTTTTTTTCTTAAGAAAGAGAGCCACACCTCCTGGTTAGTGGGCAATTTTTGCTTTTAAGTTTGACCTGTATAAGTTTATTTTTATAAACATCTTGAGATTCAAGGTCAAGTGCTTAACTAACATGTCATATTTGAAGACATGGATTTGATTTATTGATACAATCAAGCAGTCAGAACTTAATACTCATTTACATATATGTTCAATGAAAACAAAGAAATATATTATTTGAACCTTAGACTGTTCCCAAAGAATTCCGGTCATAAGGATAGCAGCCAGTCTCTAGAGGTAGGTATACTTCAACAATGCCTTATCTAAGACTTTTTATGAGCTTAGATACATATAATCACATTTTTGTTTTCAATGATATATAATCTTTGCCTCTATTTAAGTAACTATTGTTAAAGAATGTTCTCTATGAAAAACAAAGTTGCCCAACAGAAAGAATAATTTTCAGGCCTCATCAGAAGTCTGGGTTATAATATTGAGATTTGGAGTGTAGTGTTTACTTAGCATGCCACATATGAAGACCTGGATTTGATTCCCAGGACACAATCAGTAAATCAGAACTTAATTCTTATTTGCATATGTGCATTCAATAGAAACAAAAAAAATAGATTATTTGAACCTTGAACTACCCCCAAGGTTCTAGCACTTCCAGTGAGAATTCAAATTTCTCATACTTTTTGTTTTTTACTTTTCCAAACATAGAAGCCTTCTATCCAATGAATCTTGTTTGATTTGGTAGCCTGATTAGGATTCTAGGGTTCTGTTCATTAAGTATAATTATTCTCTCTGTTCTAGATGCTTTAAAATGTCCACTAGTGTATCAACCAGCAAGCCCTCAAAAGGAATCTTGTGGCTGCTAATCCTGTTTGTGATTCTTTTCAGACCAAAGTGTGCAGTATAACAAAACGCCCGGATTTTGCTGTCTCTGGACAGTGGGAAGTGGTCACTGTCACAAACGGGAAGCAAAACTCAGCCATCTTTGATGCTGTCATGGTCTGCACTGGTTTTCTAACTAACCCACATCTGCCCCTGGATTCCTTCCCAGGTACAGAATTTTCTACAGATTACTTTGAATTGTCTCAAGGGACCCATCTTGATACCTGGTTAGTCCCAGGATGAACTCTTGTGGATTGTCCGTTAAACAGTTAAAATTGTGTCACAACAATTTTTTCCAAGCAGTATTTTTCCTAGCTAGACAGTTTTTGGTTTTCAAGCAAATTATGAATGCAGATGAGAATAATGGATAAGCAGTTTTATGCTTCACTGAGATTTACTGTTCCTTAAGTGACAGGCAATACTTAGGCTTCTGAAATGTGGGGTGCTTACACAAGGTATTCACCTCAACAGCTGCTTCTCGTTGCTAAATTTGTGTTTAAAGGACACACAAAAAGAACAGTGTTGGAATAACAGAATGAGAAACATGATTTGTGCTTGCTTGCTTGCTTGCTTGCTTGCTTACCTCCTTCAGAGTGGGCAAGTGAGAGCTTCCTGGCACTGGAACAACTGGGAAAAGAGTCCTAGGATACAAGCTAAGACATTGTTAGGACTCAGTTCCCTTACCTGGCTTTTGCAACCATAATTCATGTTATTCTATGCCAAATTTCAGTAGTATATAAATTCAGAGAAATAGAAAAGTTGATGATTTGAAAGTTTATTTCACCTACAGTAAGCTTTCAAAAGTTAGGACCAGGAAATTTTTTTCTAGATCATTTAGACATGGCCTAAAGGGATTCTTCTATCTTACACTGAACTCATCTACTTCCAGTGGGCTTGGATTTGCCCCAGAGCTCACTCAGCCCAGGTCAGACTAAGATAAGTCTAACTTGAAAACTTCCCTACAACAGAAAATCTAATTTAAACCTCTTCCCAACACAGGAAGCTTTGCTAAGCAATCCAAGCCTGGGCCACCAAGACGTCTCAGCAGAAAAAAATGTGCTTTCTGCAGAGCCTTGATGATCTAAGTTCAATACCCAGGTGTCAGACAGAAGGAACTAGAACACAATTTGTCCTCTGACCGCTATACACATGTGATGTCACCCAAGTGTACGCACATTCAGTAGTGGACTCCCATCAGTCCTCTGGAGACATAACACTTCCAGTTCTTGTCTAGAGGTCAAAGCCTTGAAAAGCCAGCTAGCCACTCAAAACTCTCTAAAGGAACTCTTGGTATAAAATTGCCCCCAAGAACCCAGAAAGCTCCATAGGATCAAAAAAACTCAGTACTCGTGGTGCATTACAGTAGGTGCTGATAATACTGACGTGAATACCACGTGTACCTCCCATTAAAGGCACGAATGGGGTTTTATGGAGTTTGGTGGAGGACTCACAGTCTACATAAAAGACAAAATAATAGAAGTACTCAAAACTTGGAGATACATGCAGTCCTGGATCTGCCCTGGGAGCCACATTAGAAATCATGCCAGGTTAAGATAGAACATACTGAAGGCATTCAAGTCGCTGTGTTTGGTTTGAACTTAATAAGCTGTCAATCTGAAAAGCACAATCTAAGCCATATGGCTCATCAGCTAATAGTCTTTGGCCTCTTCCCTCTACTTTCTAAGCCTCTGGGAGTGGAGAGTTGCCAACAAATTGAAGAACTCAGTTTACTCTACCCAAATGTGTATGTTACACAATCAAGTGAAGAGGGCTGTCCAAAGCTTATAGCCCTTAATATCATTCTCACTGGACACTAGCAATTTGAGAACCCTGGTTCCTGAGCTCTAAGACTGATTCTGACTTTAAATGGGTACTTTATAACCATCTCCACCCTGCTTTGGAGTGACCATGAACCATGACAAAAATTTAAGTTCAGTGAAGATATTCAAGTTATTTATTAGAGGTTCTGAATGCAATTCCAAAGGTAGAGTTACCAAAAATCTTTGTAAAAATAATAATTATCACAATTGGATTGAGTATGCCATTTTCCTCCAAATAACTAGTTTTATTTCTTTAGTTACATAAATTGTGGCATTTAGTAGCACAATCATATTCACCTACTGTAAATTCTTATTCTGACCTCCTGTAAGGTAAGAGAAGGTATTGATCCATAGGAGACTCATACACGTGGTCTCTCATTTTTGTCCATTTGTAACCCAAATATCCTGAGTCAGAGATATTGTAGGGTAGGTAACTTATAGATCTAGAGATAACTCTATGGTCTATTTTGAGTCTTTCCAGTTGTCCTTTCCTTGAAAGGTCTCTGAATTATATGGCATTCCTGAACTAAGAGTTAATACTTGAATTTGGTTAAAAAAAAAAAACTGTACCAAATATGAAATGATCTTAGCTGTGATTAGGTTTTGACTAGGATTCCTGCTAAAGTGTGAAATGATTCAGTGTGAACTACAGTGCCACCTGTTTGTAAGACAAGCACTTCCTGCAGTCACCCATACTTAACCTGAGAACCTAGATGCTTCTCCTCATTCTACAAAAGTCAGGGTCTCTGACTTCTGATTGTGTAATATTGTTATTCGTCGCGTTCTCACGACCGGCCAGGAAGAACACAACAACCAGAATCTTCTACGGCAAAGCTTTATTGCTTACATCTTTTTGGGGCCAGAGTGTAAGAAGCAAGAGAGAGAGAAAAACGAAACCCCTTCTATTTAAAAGAGAACAACAATTGCCTAGGACGCATCACTCCCTGATTGGCTGCAGCCCATGGCCGAGCTGACGTTCACGGGAAAAACAGAGTACAAGTAGTCGTAAATACCCTTGGCTCATGCGCAGATTATTTGTTTACCAACTTAGAACACAGGATGTCAGCGCCATCTTGTGACGGCGAATGTGGGGGCGGCTTCCCACAGTTCCCCCTTTTTCTTTTAATAAGAGCAAATAGGCCACCCATATTAATGAGAGTGGAGATAGAGGTCAAATCCCCAGTGTGTAGGTAAAGGAGCCATGTACAGGATTAGCTCTTAGGCTTACAGGCTTTTACCCAGAGCAACCCTGACCTGCTCCCGTGTCGTTTTGCCTGGGGGAAGGGAACTAGGACACTGAACCTTCATGAAAGATGACATGTCTCCCTAGAATAGGCTCATATATGCCGCAGAGCCTTTCCATTGCAGTGCTTAGCCTTGCAACTCTCTCGGGCTGCTGAAGCACACTCACTCTATCTCGTGCAATGAGACTAGCCTCGTGAGATATAAGAGCTGAGTGGCCAGCGACCTATTGCCTAAGCATAGATATATCAGGGGAAGCTCCATGTTCTAGTCCTGCAAGCGCCTGGGCAATAACCACCTTGTCTCTCTTAGTTTGGGCCTTAAGCTTACAGACCAATCAAAGAAGCAACACTAATCCACAGCAAAGTGTATCTCCAAATAATATTAATCCCACCCAATTTTTTAAAGAAAGAAAATGCTGAGGAGATCCAATTGGGTAATCCTTTGGTCAGCGACAGGTCCAAGCGCGTGGAGTTGACCTGAAGTCTCAATTCTCGAAGGATCTGTTCAAATTCAGCCATCCAATTCTGTAACATATACTGAAAAAGACTTTTTGACAAATTAGCTGCCCTAGTAAATTTAACATACTGAATGGAAATAACACACAATCCCGGAAACTTTTGTTCACATCCCTGCTGAGTTATTTGTCATAATACATCTAGTTGTTTCTGGACAAGATCTATGAGTTGATTAACCAGCATGAGACCTCTCTGTATCTTGACATTAGCTGAGGCCTGTTCATCTATGACTGTAGTCACTGAGGCTGACAAAGTGTTAATGGTGTCAGTCATCTGGACCTGTCCAGACAGAACCAAGGCTGTCTGAATTAAGGCCAAACCCAGTTCCCAGTTAGTGGTAAAAAAGCAGGAGAATACTTGAGCATTATACATCACCGTCATTGGGAGTGGAAATGTCGACATTATCCCCCAACGCTGCTCTCTCTTTATTATTGACGCCCTGGACATCACCAAGACGAGGGACATTAGTATTCCCTTGGTCAGTCTGGATTTTTCGGGTGAGTCTTTCCGGTACCCAAAATGGGTTGTCTTCATTCTGTGGGAAAACACAGATAGCTCCCCTGGATCTTATCAAGATAGGATCCGGGCCATACCATTTATTATCAAGGACATTTTTCCATTTAACCATCTCATTGGGCCTATCTGGCTCTGAACAATGACGTTCAGCCGCAGTATGGCCATGAGCATCAATATTTAAAAAATTGAGTGTAAAGAGTGCCAAAGACACCGACACTCTTGGTGCTCGGGGTACAGTCTCCTCAAAAGTTCCCCTCTTCTGTTTTATAAGATAGGCTTTGAGGGTGCGATGCGCACGCTCAACAATACCCTGTCCTTGAGGGTTGTACGGAAGTCCAGTCAGGTGGGTTACGTCCATCTGACGGCAGAACTGCTGAAATTTTTGAGACGTGTAAGCTGGTCCATTATCAGTCTTAAGGAGTCTGGGTTTCCCCCAAGCACTCCATGCCTCAAGACAATGTTGAATCACATGTGAGGCTTTTTCTCCAGTTAACGGAGAAGCAAACATGATGCCAGAACATGTGTCAATGGACACATGGAGATATTGAAGTTTTCCAAAGGAAGAAACATGTGTAACATCCATTTGCCAGACCTGTAGAGGTCGAATACCGCGTGGGTTAATTCCCACATGAGGAACTGGCAAGAACTCACAGCAGCTTTGACATTGAGTAACAATGTCACGGGCTTCTTTTCTTGTCAAGGAGAAACGACTGCGTAATGTTTCAGCCGTCACATGAAAATTATTATGAAAATTTCTTGCAGCCTCTACCGGGGATGATAGGGCAGCAGCCACCACTTTAGTGGCCTTATCTGCCAAATCATTTCCCAGAGCCATGGGGCCAGGTAGGCCTGAATGGGCTCTAACATGAGTAATATAAACAGGAGATCTTCTAGATAACAAAACTAATTGTATCTGCTGAAAAATATTGGCAACTCTACTGGAAGGCTTAATCACTCCAGCCACTTCTAAAAGATTTACTGCATTTACCACATAACAGGAATCTGACACAATATTAAGGGGTTCTAAAAAGGTTTTTAAAACTTCTAAGACCACTAAACATTCTACCACTTGAGGTGAATTTTCATTATATTGTTTGGATACCACTTTACCATTAGCCACATAGGCACCTATGCCAGTTTTTGATCCATCAGTATATACCACAATCCCATTTTTAAGTGGGTTTCTTACTGTTATTTGTGGAAACACAACAGATTGATTTTGGGCAAACTGTAAGATTGGATGTTTTGGATAATGGTTATCTATTTTTCCTGAAAAGGAGGTAACTAAAACTGCCCAATCATTAGATGCGGCTGCCAAGGTTTGAACCTGTGCAGCGGTATAAGGTACAATTAAAAGATATGGACTTTGCCCAAAGTGGGTGATTGCTGCTTTTAGGCCTTTAAGGGCAAGCTGTGCAATTGCATCAGGATACCAATCTATTATTTTAGCTGGGGATACGTTTGGATGGATCCACAACAATGGCCCATTCTGCCACAAAACTGCAGTTGGCAATTGTGCTGTCTTAAAGACACACAAACTGAAAGGCTGCGAATCCTCAATACGTTGTAATTGTGCATTCTGTAAGGCCTTTTCCACTTTTTGTAAGGCCTGGTTAGCAGCTAGAGTAAGAGTCCTAGGGGAGGAGATATGAGGATCTCCTTCTAAAATACTAAACAAAGGCCTTAACTCAGCGGAAGGAATCTTTAAAAAAGGTCTGAGCCAATTAATATCTCCCAACAGCTTTTGAAAATCATTTAAGGTATGGAGGTGATCTCTTCTTATCTCTACCTTTTGGGGCACAATCTTATCTGGGGACACCACAGAGCCCAAGAATTGTCCTGTATCAGAAATTTGGACTTTTTCTGTGGCTATCTGTAAACCCCACTGACTTAAAGTTTTAAGTAGAAAAGGATATGCCTTTTGTAGCATGGTAAGGTCTTTATGGCACAGGAGGATGTCATCCATGTAAAGGAGCAAAATTAAAGAGGGGAATTGTTTCCTCACTGGCAAAAGAGCTTCTTGTACATAAAGTTGACACATAGTAGGACTATTGGACATTCCCTGTGGTAAGACCTTCCATTGATACCTCTTATCAGGTTCCATGTGATTAATAGAGGGGATGGTAAAGGCAAATCTGGGCCTATCCCTTGGACACAAAGGTATAGAAAAGAAACAATCTTTAATATCTATAATGATTAAATTCCAGCCACGTGGTAAGGCGGAAAGTACAGGGAGACCCCTCTGTACTGGGCCAAATAAGTTCATTTGCTCATTAATGGCTCTGAGGTCATGGAGCAGTCTCCACTTTCCTGACCTTTTCTTAATTACAAAAATTGGAGTATTCCAAGGTGAGGTAGAGGGTTCAATATGGCCTAGTTTTAATTGTTCCTCTACCAGTTGAATCACAGCTTCTAGTTTTTCAGAGGATAGGTGCCATTGAGGAACCCACACTGGGTCCCCTGTTTTCCATGGTATGGGTCGTGCTGCCCCAATGGCCGCTAAGGAAAACCCAGACCCTGTCTGTCTTGGTTTCCATTAGGTGAGATGGGCTCTATCCTTCCCTGTTCTTGATGTCCTAACCCTTTTCCTTCTTTATAACCCATCTTTGCCATGATATTTTTTGCTTTAGCTGAATACCCTCCTGATGGGGTGTTTTCATTGGACAAAATAAGGCCCAAATGCTGCATAATATCCCTTCCCCAGAGGTTAACCGGGAGTGGGAGCACATAAGGTATGAATTTCCCTTGCTGCCCTTCAGAGGATTCCCACGTCAAGGCAACGGAGCTTATAGTGGGACATGATTGATATCCTAGGCCCTGTAATGAATGAGATGACTCTGTGGTGGGCCATGCTTTGGGCCACCAATGTGTAGAAATTATACTTTTATCTGCTCCGGTATCAAGGATGCCTTCAAACTCTTTTCCATTAATCTTAAGGCGGAGCTTAGGTCTATCATTTAAAGATACAACCAAATAGGCAGAATCATTTCCTGAGGAGCCCATTTTCTTTATCTCAGGTCCTGCAGATTTCTCCCTGGTATTATCAGGGAGGAGCAGCAGCTGAGCTATCCTATCTCCTTTACTAATAGAAAAAACGCCTTTAGGGCTTGAGCACAGGACCTGTATTTCAGGGGAATGTTGACAATCCATAATTCCAGGGTGGACTACTAAGCCCTGCAAGGTGAGTGAACCTCGGCCGAGAATAAGGCCCATGGTTCCCGGGGGCAAGGATGGTATAGGCTCCACCGGCACCGGCTGAATACTCATTTGAGGCATTAATAGGAAGTCGGAGGCGGCACGCAGGTCCACCCTTGTGGGTCTTCCTGGGTCGCCTCTCTGACTGCTTCCTGGGTCCTGACAAACCGGTTCCCATATCTTTGAGGGCCCTGGGACCGAGGGCCCGATGACCCGTTTTTTGGCACATCAGTTGATTGACTATCAGGTGGGGGAAGAATTCTGCCCTTTATATCCCTCACAGAGCGACACTGGTCAGCTCTATGATAACCCTTGCCACACTTAGAGCAAAGAGTGAGAGTCCCTCCCTGTTTATCTGGAGCTCTGCAATCTTTCTTAAAATGCCCAGGCTTTCCGCAATTAAAACATGTCCTCTGATTATTTCTGCCCATGGAGCGGTTCTGAGATTGAAGGATGGCAGCCGCTAAACCTGCATTGCTGAGAGGTCCCCCAAGCTCTCGACAGACCCTGAGCCAGTCTTGTAAGCCTTTGTTCTTTCTTGGGGCTATGGCCGCTCGGCACTCCTTTGTGGCTTGCTCGTAGATTAGCTGTTCTATGAGAGGCGCAGCTTGCTCTGACTCTCCAAAAATACGCTCTGCTGCCTCTGTCATTCTGGCCACAAAATCTGAGAAAGATTCCTGAGGTCCCTGGATTATCTTTGTTAACTGACCAGTGGTTTCACCTGCTCGAGAGAGCGCCTTCCAGGCCCTAATAGCCGTGGAAGAAATCTGGGCATAAGCTCCCCAATGGTAGTTTGTCTGATCAGCAGAATAAGCTCCCTGACCCGTTAACAAGTCAAAAGTCCAATCTCTCTGCTCTGGAGTCAAAGCAGCTGCGTTTGCTCGGGCCTGCGCCTGTGCAGCTTCGTGCCAAAGCGCTTTCCATTCCATATATTTGCCCATACTAGGGAGAGCGGCTTTTACAACCGTCTGCCAATCAGCAGGCGTTAGTGCCATACCAGCGAGCCTGTCTAACTGCGCCAAGGTAAAATTAGCATTGGTTCCGTATTTACGAACCGACTCGGCAATTTCCTTAATCTGTACGTATTCTACCGGAGCGTGGACACGCCCACCCTCGGCTCCTTCAAAGACTGGAAATGCCTGTTGTATTTTCTTTTGTTCCTCTCGGGGAATGAATGAGTCTGCGCACTGCCTCTCTGCGCACTGCCTCTCTGCGCACCTCTCTGCGCACTGCCTCTCTGCGCACCTCTCTGCGCATTGCCCCTCTGCGCATTGCTGACGCACTACGCAGGGCGGGGGCTCCGCATAGGGCGGACCTTGAAACCGACTGCCGGGAGGTTGAACAGTACGCTGACTTTCGCCAGCCGCTTTTGGCTTTTTTCTTGACCAATTAGCTGGCTGGTAATGGGCTGCTTCTTCCTCCCAGTCTGTTTCCTCAGAGGAGGATTCTTCACTTGCTTCAGAGCTACTAAGAGCTGGCTTCCTGAGCTCATCTAGTGACGAGTATCTCCTAGAGACCTCCGCTAATCGATCTTTTTTCTTCTCCCTTTTTCCTCTTTTTCTTCTAATCTCTCTCCAGGTATTCCTACCTAACCTTAACTTTTCCTCGGGTTCAAGACCCTTGGAAAGGCCTGTATACTTATTTTGTGTACCATACTTCCTCTTTGTTCCTACTCTCTCTCCCCGCTTTACTTCTGATAGATTGTCCTGAATTTCCTCTAGAATTTTCAGCCCTATCTTAATCACTTGATAGCATGTGAAAAAGAACAAAAGGGCTCCTAACACCAGAAAAAATTCAAGGCCAAACATACTCACTGGTACTCTCGTTCCCCAGCTGAAAAGTTCTGAATTCATACAGTTGAATCCTTCTTAACAGTCTGCTTTACGGGAACCTTTATCACCGTCGTTCCCCAGCTGATGAGTTCTGAATTCGGCAGTTGAATCCTTCTCAACAGTCTGTGTTACGGGAACCTTTATAAACGTGATCCGCAGTTCTGGTTCTGAAATGAAGTATCCCTCCTGCGCCAGTCCGGAGTTTTTTCTCGTCCCGGAATTCGGCACCAATTGTTATTCGTCGCGTTCTCACGACCGGCCAGGAAGAACACAACAACCAGAATCTTCTACGGCAAAGCTTTATTGCTTACATCTTTTTGGGGCCAGAGTGTAAGAAGCAAGAGAGAGAGAAAAACGAAACCCCTTCTATTTAAAAGAGAACAACAATTGCCTAGGACGCATCACTCCCTGATTGGCTGCAGCCCATGGCCGAGCTGACGTTCACGGGAAAAACAGAGTACAAGTAGTCGTAAATACCCTTGGCTCATGCGCAGATTATTTGTTTACCAACTTAGAACACAGGATGTCAGCGCCATCTTGTGACGGCGAATGTGGGGGCGGCTTCCCACATAATATACTTGAAAGGATTTTTCAAAATCTTTCTGTTTGCACTTGATGTCTCAATGGGATTTGGCAACAACTGCCTATCCAGTGAGCCCAGGAGATGTGACCCTGGTGTTGCACACACAACCCTTTTTTCTATGAACTAACTCTGACTCAGCGAACTCAGCCTGAGCTGTGGACTGTCAGCAAACACCTTCATTGTATAAGAATCTTTGTAAACAGGGTCACGGCTTATTGATATCATTTCTCTATATCATCTACCACAATGCCTGGCACGTTGCGAGGGTCCCCAGAAATTTTATTGAATAAAATCAGCGATTCACTTCTCTGTCCTTGCTCCCATTTACCAAAAGTTGCACAGCATAAATAATCACCTCGCAACCAGAACATTACCTCCCCATTGACATCCATCACCCTTGACATGGTGATAACGCCTCACATTTTTGTGCAGTATGCCTTATGTCACAGTATTTCAGCTTAGTAGTTAATCATTTAGTAAGTAAAGCAAAACAGCTGTCTAATGAGATTATTGATCCCCTTTACACATAATTAGATTAAGTGATTAAGGAAATAATTGCCAGATAACATTTTGTAAAGTTGTACATTTGTACTTGAGGTTTTCTCAAACTAGAGCATCCTGGTATTATTAAATTACACATATGTGTACATATATTAACTAGATCATATAAATAAAAACTAAACCATCACACTATCAGCTGAAAAATATTTATGCTCCACCCACTGATTTTATAAGTTCTCTATGTGGCTTTGTTTTCTCTACAGGTATACTAACTTTTAAGGGGGAGTACTTCCACAGCCGACAGTATAAACATCCAGACATATTTAAGGACAAGCGAGTCCTTGTAGTTGGAATGGGGAATTCTGGCACAGATATTGCCGTGGAGGCCAGCCACTTAGCAAAAAAGGTACCATTCTTAATGTTGCCTAGTAAAACCTCCATATTAACATGCATGTCTCTGCTAAACAGGGTTTGAAATTATGATAAATGTTAAAAGATTAAATATGCCCGGCAGAAAACACATTTTGGGGGGACAGGGTCTCGTAGCATCTCACTATGTCAACCTAGCTGGCCTACTAGTCAATATGTAGATAAGACTGGCCTTAAAATTGTAAGAATCCTCCTGTTTCTGCCTCCAAGTGCTGGAGTGTTGTGGATAGCCCTGGTCTTGTATCTTGATGCTAATTCCTCTTTGGGCTATCCTCAACACTGGAGTTATGTCACCAGATCCAGCTAACAACAGATTTTGGAAGGACTTATGGGTTGATTTGAGCAAGGTCTCATGACATTCAGGCTAGCGGAGGAACTTGCTGTCTGCGTAATGATGACCTTGAACTCCTAGTGCCCTTGCTCCTTGAGTGCTACAATTACAGATGTGCACAATCGTGCCCAGATTCGTGTTTACTCTCACGTGATCTACTATGAATTCCACTTGTCACCTTTTCTCCAAGACTAGCTTCTCTAACATTTAATTTTGTCACATGTCGTTCAACCAGAGCTGCAGGTCATATGTTTTCTTCACTCAGTCCCATGGGTCCCTCAGGCCTGGCAACTCTTCCTTGCTAACATCTCTCATCTACCCGTCTATTTCTTTAGTTACTATCCTCCCAGGTTCCTACCACCTAATGCTGAGCCTGCTTCCTTGTCTCCTAAAACAAAACAAAACTGTAGAAACAGTTAATATTTATATTGCTTGCTTGTTGCCAAATACTATACTAGATGCTCCTTGATCCATTACTTCAGTCACCAAAACACACTGCTCATACCCCTCACTACAGAGAGTAAACCAGGAATGACAGAAGTAAGGAGCCAAAAGCCAAGACTCAAAGTCTATGAGTTAGGAAACTCTGCCCTTCATCCCAACAGCCCCATTCACAGTCCACTCTCCCACTCTTAACAAACTATTCAAACCATCAACAAACAAACTCTTGGAAGAGCCACAGTGCTAGTTTGCATTCTAATGCTGTGATAAACACACAATCAAAAACCATTTAGGGGAGGAAATGGTTATTTGGCTTATGCTTCCAGGTCCGTCTGTGATGGAAGTCAAGAAACAAACCATAGAGGAATGCTGCTTACTGCCTCTCTGGTTCATGCCCAGCAAGCTTTCTTACACAACCCAGGCCCACCTGTCCATCCAAGGATAATGACGTTGCCCACAATGGGCTGGGACCTCCCACATTCATCATCAGTCAGGACAGACATGGCCACAGGCCAATCCAATTTTGAGAGTTCATTAGTTGAGGTTCCCTCTTACTGGATACCTTGGATTATATCAAGTTGATAATAAAAACTAACATGCACACACACTTGACCTCACATGGCATCCTTAGTTTGAAACCCTAGTGGACTCCCATTGTTTGAAGGAAAATAATAAATTGAGAATCCACTAGCCCTGCATCCTAGAGCACTCCATAATCTGGGTCAAATCTGCCATTTGCGTTCTTACTGAAGAGCTGCTTTGGGTCTTTCCACTTCCTTATATCTAATTCCTCTTTGCAGATCCACCCACAATGACCTTCCTCTTATATTATAAAATACATGTACACTTGGTACAAGGTGTCCGTTCCCTACTCAGAATGTGCCAAATGCTGTGCCAGGTCCAAAGATCCACTCTCATGGACCATGAGAACATAAGGGAATCGGATGCCAGACAAATACTTACAAAAAAAAGTATGAAGAAAGAGGATGGGGTGTCATTTTGCGATCCCTTTCTATTACTTTAGAAAGATGAATTGATGAATGGTCCATTCACTAAAACATTGGTTAATTGATTTGAAAAGACATAGCAATTTGATGGCATTGTTCTGAATAAAAAGAAAGGCAGTCCTGAAATGAAAGTTATAAGGGTCAGTCTTCACATGTGGTAACATTGTTTCTTTCTCTGATTATCTAGAAATTCCTGTAATTAAAAGAAAAGTTTATCTTATCATTTGTGAATTAAAAAAGAAATGTTCCCTTTGGTTTAAAGCAGAATTAGTGTCTACTATTCTAATCACAACACAGACAGTCAATAGTTCACAGATCAGAGTCTCTTACCACCTTTCCCATGCTTTGTCCTCTGGTCTATGCGGTTACAAAGTTATGCAAAAATAACAACTTTGGCTGTAGCCTTTCTGCCCCACTCTCATAGGAGAAAAAGCAATCTGTTCAGTCTGTTTGTATCAGCAAAATAACAGATTTGGTAGCCAAATGTTTTGCTTTCTGAACAGTTTTCCAGGAAATTACTTACTGTGTGGGTATCAAAACATTACTATCTTAGCTTAATCAGCTATCTGGTAAATGGACATGGCCAAACAGCCAATGTGGCTGAGGGAAAAAGGCAGCTGGAGAGAGGGAAGGAAGTAAGGGAGGGAGGGAGGAAAAAGGAGGATGGAGGGGGAGAGGGAGGAAGGAGGGAAAAGAAGCAGGGAGGGAGGGAGGAATGAAGAGAAGGAGGGAGGGAGGGAGGAAGGGAGGGAGGGAGGGAGGGAGGAAAAAGGAGGATGGAGGGGGAGAGGGAGGAAGGAGGGAAAAGAAGCAGGGAGGGAGGGAGGAAGGAAGAGAAGGAGGGAGGGAGGGAGGAAGGAAGGGAGGAAGGGAGGAAAAAGGAGGATGGAGGGGGAGAGGGAGGAAGAAGGGAAAAGAAGCAGGGAGGGAGGGAGGAAGGAAGAGAAGGAGGGAGGGAGGGAGGAAGGAAGGGAGGGAGGGAGGAAAAAGGAGGATGGAGGGGGAGAGGGAGGAAGGAGGGAAAAGAAGCAGGGAGGGAGGGAGGAAGGAAGAGAAGGAGGGAGGGAGGGAGGAAGGAAGGGAGGGAGGAAGTGAAGGAGGGAGGGATGGAGGGAGGAAATGCTGAAATTAATACTTTAACAAATTGTACTGCCAATCAAAGTAGTACCTGTATTGATATCACATTCGTTGACAACTCACAATTTCCACCATACCCTGTTCTTGTTGCCTACACCTTCGGTGAGTGTATAAAATTACAACTGTCTGTTGCCCTCTCACATGAGACTTAGAGCTCCAGGTAAGTTGCTCTAGTATCTCAAGCCCAGTAAACAATGGGTATTATCTAATAATAAAGCCCACGGTGTTTTAATACTCTGTATACTCAAAACTATTAGAAGAATCAAGGCTATCATGTCAGGTGTATACTTTTTGCAATAGTAGACATTATCAGTCTTAACTTCTTGAAACTCTTTGGTTGATTCTAGGTGTTCCTCAGCACTACTGGAGGGGCATGGGTGATCAGCCGAGTCTTTGATTCAGGGTACCCATGGGACATGATATTCATGACACGATTTCAGAACATGCTCAGAAATCTTCTCCCAACTCCAATTGTGAGTTGGTTGATATCAAAAAAGATGAACAGCTGGTTCAACCACGTGAATTACGGTGTAGCTCCAGAAGACAGGTAAACCAAATCAATTTGATGAAGGGTATTAGAAGAAGGAGTCTTAACCTTTCCGATAGCACCTGCAAACAAGACAATGGCTGTGATGAACATTGAAAAGACCTCATAAACAAGTTTACTCACTAATAGGAGATAACTAGCAAGTGCTCAGTTGACAGGTATTTCACTTTGCCAACAAATCATTAAGGTAAGTATTACTATATTCTATTAGTGCAGAAAAACTAAGACACAAAGTTACTTGGACTAATCATTTTCCCTAGCTCTTGATTTCTCTCTAACCTTTAGCTAAAACCTACAACTTATCCCATTAGCAAGAAACAAATGTCAGTTTGTCATTCACTAAGTTTAAACAATTATATTAGAATTTTCTAGAGGAACAAAACTGATGTTTTTAATTTACACATATATAAATATATGTATATTATATATACACACATGTATGCACACACACAAATATATGGAGATGTGTTAGAGTAGCTTTAAGACTCTGGTCCAGATAGTCCAACCATACTGTCTATTGGTGGAAAGGCCAATAATCCAGAAGTTATCCAGTCCACACAGTTGCATGTCTCCACTAGTCTTCGGTATATGGCAGAATCCCAAAGAAGTAGGCTCTAATACCAGAGAAGGAATGAGCATGCCAGACAGAACAAGGGCAAATTCCCGTCTTAATATAAGCTGCCATAAGAAGGTGTGGCCTGGATTTAAGATGGGTCTTCTGACCTCAAGTGATTCAATTAACTAGAAATTCCCTCACAAGGGTCCCCAGCGACTTGAATTTTTAGTTAATTCCAGACATAGTCAAGTTGACAACCAAGAATAGCCATCACAACAATGCAATTCATTGCCAGGTACACTGCAAACCCTCTCTGGTCTCCAAATTTTGTTCTAGACCAATGTGGATGTACCCAAGACCACAATGGTGGCCAACAATGTCAACAATGGTTAATGTGGTCAGTCCTTTTTTATTTCTAAAACTGCCACAGACATACTTTCTCGTATTCCTTTTTGTTCCTCTGAAGTGTCAGTATCTGCCTTCTTCAGGAGCACAGTCTGTCTGTGTTTGCTTTCCTCTTAACACTTTTCTCTCGTTACAGTCTTCATGTCTTTATTTCCCTCTTCTACCTCTAGGTCTCTCTAGAGCTCTACCTCTTTCCACCAAAGCCTTTTCTATAAGTTTTATCTAGCCTGGCTGGTGGCTGACAGGACTAAAGAAATACAATTCCTAATTCCTACTCTCTTTGATATAGTCAGTCTTTTTCCATTTCCAAATTTCCACATACAACTTTTTCATATGCCCTTTCATTCTACCAAAATGTCAAGATATGTATTTTTCAAATGAACAGAAGAAAGCCCCTAAGAACCATTTAACTTGCCCAGACTCTGTTATATATCAACAAGCTTACTGCCTCCTTCTCCCATGCTGTTTCTATTTTACTGGGCTATAATCTCTTTCTGTGAATTCACGACAATCCATACACATGTTCAACTCATACCAAAGCAACTCAGGAAAGTATTTCTCTCTGCTGAGAAAAAAGGCACACTATAAACAGATGATGCTGTTTGTTCCTTTGGAACACAATGATGATTTCCTTTTGTAATTATTCTCTAGGAAGGGGAACTAGCGGGTCAAACCTTGCCAGATGTGGGCTTCCCAGTCTGGGCTTTATAGTCCTTCAGCAGTCTGCTGTCCGTAGAAGGACTGCAGTAGCTGAAGGCTGAAAATCAAGAGAAAGAGAAGCTGCCGTAGGCTCTAGTTGTGCCTCGGCTCTTTTTGTTGTTGTTGTTTGGTTTTTTGTTTTTTGTTTTTTGTTTTTTTTTTTTTGAGATGGTCAAACTACTTTAATTAGCGCATTCCTGTAGATGTCACTAGACCTTAAGACACTTCTAATATTTTCCTTCTCCATTCATCTGAATTTTGCTAACAATGTTCAATGTATATCAGTACCAACCAGATACTGACATAACCCAGTTTAAAATCAATACTCATGATATTTTTGCTTTAGAACAATATCAATTTGAAATAAACATAGCCTATCAAGGTATATTCAAAATAATATTTTTTTTCTACTCAAAGTGCTTAGTAACTGTGCAGGAGCTCTTTGATAAGCACGTTTTATAACCTTTAGATAGTGCTCATTCCTTTCAAAGGCTGGCAGCTCTAGTCCAGCCATGAGAAGCATGAAAAGGGGATTACTGGCTCCAATGTTGGCTTGCACATCTGTCTCTGCTCCTGATTTGTTTAGGACTCAGCTGAGAGAGCCTGTGCTAAATGATGAGCTCCCAGGCCGCATCATCACTGGGAAAGTGTTTATCAAGCCCAGCATCAAGGAGGTAAAGGAAAACTCTGTCGTGTTCAACAACACACCAAAGGAGGAGCCCATTGACATCATCGTCTTTGCGACTGGATATACTTTTGCGTTCCCCTTCCTCGATGAATCCGTAGTGAAAGTTGAGGATGGCCAGGCATCACTGTACAAGTACATCTTCCCTGCGCATCTGCCAAAACCAACTCTGGCTGTGATTGGCCTCATCAAGCCCCTGGGCTCCATGGTACCCACAGGAGAGACACAAGCTCGATGGGTTGTTCAGGTCCTAAAAGGTAACTGTGTGAGAAATATCTGGGCACATGTATAAAGTGGCTGTTTGCCATGTGAATCATAATAGTGGAAGTTAAAACTGGAATCCATTCAATATGACTTATTCTGGCACAGGGACATAATATCATAGCACAAATGATGTCAGGGATTTTAAAAACAAGTGCCTCCCTATTATTTTGACTGAATTGAGTAGTTCAATAAAAATTAAAGATTCAGTCAATTAAATGGTATCAGTCAGTCAAACCAGCTGTGAAGTTCTGTCACATTAAGTAGCTAGTGAGATAGGCAAATACTCATCTTGTCAGTCAGCAACATTAGCATTAATGCCAGGAACACACCACCAGTCAACTCGAGCAGCTGACACTTTTGCACCAGTACAGGTAAGTAGCTGGGTACCAGAAAGATGAAAGGCGAGCAATGAGGAAGCAGCCATACCCATCGGCCAAAGCCTAGAGCTGAACTTAGATCTCATGGTCATAATGCGATGGTTTTCTAGGTGCAACTACATTACCACCGCCAAGTGTCATGATGGAGGAAGTTAATGAACGGAAGAAAAACAAGCATAGCGGGTAAGCGAATTAATGGTATCCTTTTATGAGTGATAGTGAAATTGATGAAACAGTAAAGTGAAGATGAGCTAGCTCTACACTGCAAAGAGACCTGGCTAAAAAGAGAGCTGTGTAAGGAGAGGGGAGGCAGATGGTTAAATTGCGGCATTTTTAAGTTCCTAGAACCATCTAGAGTTTGGGTTCTAGTCCTAGTGTAAGGAACCCTCACAGACCAGATACATTATCCCGCACCTTATCCACAATCAGCAGGCAGACTGTGTGCTTGGGAGGTTGCGGGGAGGAGGGACTGTCCGTTTACTCAACAGGTCTCTGCTGGCTTTATTATTTCATCCAAGTTGTTACTCTGAAGCAAGAATCAGTCGATCTTGCCCTGTGGAAACTAGTTTTTCATTTTCAAATAGCTGTTGAAGGTACAGATCTCACAGTTTTTGCTAATTAGATAAAATTTAAACCGGGGTGACTATACGTGGCTTTGTTGCTATGCAGCCATGTGCATTTCTCAATGGCTGCTTCTGTGTTACCATGGAGACGTAAAAACAGAAGCCCTGTAATGGCCCTGAAAGTCATTCCGTTCCCAGTGGGTGGCTTCTCCTGAGCCGCTTGTGATTGTGCTCTGCTTTTCATGCCCACTCAAGGGACAAAGGGAAGGGAAGGGACATGGGCAACAAAGAAGAGACTCCTGGCAATCACCCACTATGGCTCCCAAGCAGCAAAAGCACCTCTGACTTTATCTGCTTCACTGTCTGAGAAGCAGTCTTCACTTAAAAGTCTAAAGGATTCTAGGGGGTAATTTTTTTTTAAAGAGGAAAGCATTCCAAAGCAGGAGCTAGGGGAATAACTCAGTTTGTAAAGTGCCTGCCTTTCTACCATAAAGATCTGAGTTGAGTCCCCAGAAAGCCATCTGTGCTGGTACAGGCTTGTAACCCCAGGCCTGAGAAAGCAGACTCCAAGGGCTCACTGGCTGGCCAGCCTAACCTACTTGGCAATTACCAAGACAACAAAAGACTCTGTTTTGAAAAGAGGAGGGAGGATAAGAAACAATACCTCAGGTTGTCCTCTTGCCTCTGCACATATGTGCACACCTGTAGATATGCACCTTCTTACACAAATGCAGCCACATATATATTAACACACATACCGTGTCTACACACACTAACAAATTAGCCAAATTTATTGACTCACACCTGTAATCCCAGTAATTGAGAGACTGCTACAAGTCTGAGGATTGCTGCAAGTCTGAGGCCAGTCTGGGTTACATAGTGGAACTCTGTCGAGTCTGGGATAAAGAAGAGGGCTCTTTTTTTTTTTTAATGCTCCATTTTAATAACTTCCTTGTCTTATTCATAGAGTCTCAAATTCCAAACGTTGTTCTAGCTTTGTCTAAGAGTTAAGGTCCAAAATAATAAAAGCATTATAGATGTTTCTTCTCTCTCTCTTTTTTTTTTTTTTTTTTTTGGTTTCTTGAGACAGGGTTTCTCTGTATAGCCCTGGCTGTCCTGGAACTCACTTTGTAGGCTGGCCTCAAACTCAGGAATCCGACTGCCTCTGCCTCCCCAGTGCTGGGATTAAAGGCGTGTGCCACCACGCCCGGCAATGTTTCTTCTCTTAAAAGGGGGTTGGGGTATGTGTATATGTGCGTGCCTGCCCCTCCAGCCCTTCAGAGCCCACAAAAGAACATCAGATTCCCTTGGGAGTTATAGGCAGTTATGAGCTCCCATGTGGGTGCTGGGAACCAAACTTGGGTCCTCTAAAAGAGCAGCAAGAACTCTTAGCTGCTGAGCCATTTCTCTAGCCCTGATGGGTTTTTTTTCCTTCATCCTCAGAGTAGAATATGGTTGTGTCTCATCAGACTCTTATGTAATGGATAAATAATTAGAACTAGTGGATAAAGTATAATCTTCTTATCACAAAAGCCACCCAGTGATTCTAAGGACTAATAGTAGCAGTATGAGTATTTCACTCTGTGAACTTTTGTGGCTCATCATATGATACAAATGAAGAAACAGTTGAGATTTAAGAAAGAATGAAGCCAAGTGTGGTGACTGTCTTAGTCAGGGTTTCTATTCCTGCACAAACATGACCAAGAAACAAGTTGTAGAGGAAAGGGTTTATTCAGCTTATACTTCCACACTGCTGTTCATCACCAAAGGAAGTCAGGACTGGAACTCAAGCAGGAAGGTCAGGAAGCAGGAGCTAATGCAGAGGCCATAGAGGGATGTTACTTACTGGCTTACTTGAGTTCCAGTCCTGCTTTCCTTTGGTGATGAACAGCAATGTGGAAATGTAAGCTAAATAAAACCTTTCCTCCCCAACTTGCTTCTAGGTCATGATGTTTGTGCAGGAATAGAAACCCTGACTAAGACAGTGACTCATGACTATAATCTCAAAAGGAGGGAGGCTGAGCAGGAAGACTGCAGTGAGTGAGAGGCCACCCTGGGCTATAGTTTGAGACCTTGTCCCAAAGAAGCAACAAAAGAAATAGAAAGAGAGCATTGTAGATGCCCGTGGACATAATGGAAAACACAGTAAGACATTCCCAATCTGGTGTCAGTCAGGGTTTGCTTTGGACAAAGACTACATTAATGTTTTCTAGGATTATTATCATTGTGACTGTTGTTCCTTCTCTTCCCATTCTTCCTATTGGAAAGGTTTGGCTTGTGCTACTGCAAGGCTTTGCAAACAGATTATATAACATACATAGATGACCTCCTGACCTCTATCAACGCAAAACCGGATCTGCGGGCCATGCTCCTGACTGACCCACGACTGGCTCTGAGCATCTTCTTTGGCCCATGTACCCCTTACCATTTCCGCCTGACTGGTCCAGGAAAATGGGAAGGAGCCAGAAAGGCCATCTTGACCCAGTGGGACCGAACAGTGAAAGTCACCAAAACTCGAACCATACAAGAATCCCCATCTTCCTTTGAAACTTTGCTGAAACTCTTTAGTTTTCTGGCTTTGCTCATAGCTGTCTTCTTGATTTTCCTGTAAGTGAAAGATCTAACTGGCTTTTCAAATGTATGGAGTATAACGTTCCAACTCCTCTAATGTAACAACTTTGTCTTCATAATCATAAACCATATCCAAAGAATGAAACCCTACCCCCTCCCCTTTCCGGTTCACCTCACTGGCAGCTTGGTATTGCTGGGTCTCTTGCAGCTCCATTAGGTTTAATGCCAGAAGATAAGGTCCAGCACTTTTGTTCACTTAAAATGTTGGAAGGATCCAGGCCCTTTTCAGGAAGAAGCTGCCCCCAGAGAATACTCTGAGCATTCTTTCGCCCTAAAAAAGCAAGTTTCCTAGATCTTAATGAAAAGCCCAACCTTGTGGAATATTGGTCTACACTAAAATAGTTCTCTGTGTATTAGCTGACTACAAATAAAATGGAAGAGACTACATGTACCAAGTGGTCTTTCGTACTCATTTTTTTTTTTTTTTTTTTTGTGGACTGGTAGAAAAGATGAAAGGATGTGGACAGCTATGAATAAAGTCAGTAAGATGGGTGAGTCCCAAAGAGTTCTCAAAGGAGTGTAGGTAGGGCTTCTGCTCCAACTGTCCTTTACCATGTTACTTTAGGAAGTAATGAGGGCTGTCTCTTCTTAAGAGTCAGTCCCATTTTTTAATAAGGTTGAAAATGGGGTATAGAGCTAAATAGAGAATTCTCAACCAAGACATATCAAATGGCTGAGACGCACCTAAAGAAATGTTCAACATCCTTAGTCATCAGACAAATGCAAATCAAAACAACCCTGAGATTCCACCTCACACCAGTCAGAATGGCTAAGATCAAAAACTCAAGTGACAGCAGATGCTGGCGAGGTTGTGGAGAAAGAAGAATACTCCTCCATTGCTGGTGGGATTGCAAGCTGGTACAACCACTCTGGAAATCAGTCTGATGGTTTCTCAGAAATTTGGACCTGAGGACCCAGCTATACCACTCCCGGGCATATATACCCAGAAAATGCTCCAACATGTAATAAGGACGCATGCTCCACTATGTTCATAGCAGCCTCATTTATAATAATCAGGAGCTGGAAAGAACCCAGATGTCCTTCAACAGAGAAATGGATACAGAAAATGTGATAATTTACATAATGGAGTACTACTCAGCTATTAAAAATGATTAATTCATGAGGTTCTTAGCCAAATGGATGGAACTAGAAAATATCATCCTGAGTGAGGTAACCCAATCACAAAAGAACACACATGGCATGCAGTCACTGATAAGTGGATATTAGCCCAGAAGTTCGGAATACCCAAGAAACAATTCACAGATCACATGAAGCTCAAGAAGAAGGAAGACCACAGTGTGGATACTTCAGACCTTTTTAGACAGGGGATCAAAATACCCATGGGAGGAGTTACAGAGACAAAGTTTGGGACAGAAACAGAAGGAAAGGCCTTGCAGTAACTGTTCCACCTGGGGATCCATTGCATCCACCAAGACACTATTGTGGATGCCAACAAGTGCTTATTGACAAGAGCCTGATCTCTTGAGAGGCTCTGCCAGTGCCTGACAAATACAGAAGTGGATGCTTACAGCCATCCATTGGACGAAGCACAGGATCCCCAATGGAGAAGCTAGAGAAAGAACCCAAGGAGCTGAAGGGGTTTGCAGCCCCATAGGAAGAACAACAATATAGACCAACCAGTACCCCCTAGAGCTCCCAGGGACTAAACCACCAACCAAAGTGTACACATGTAGAAACCCATGGCTCCAGACATATTTATGTAGCAGAGGATGGTCTTGTGGGACATCAGCGAGAGGAGAGGCCCTTGGTCTTGTGAAGTCTCAGTGCCCCAGTGTAGGGGAATACCAGGACAGGGAAACAGGAGTGGGTGAGTTAGTGAGCACGGGGAGGGAAGATGTGGTAGGAGGGTTTCGGAGGGGAAATGAGGAAAGGGGGTAAAATCTGCAATGTAAATAAAGAAAACATAAAAAAGAAAAGAAACTCACACAATAGAGTACTATTTGACAATGAGAAGAGAAACAGGCCATGGTACCTACCATAATAAAAGAATGACTAATGAAAATGTACAAATAAAGGAAGTCAGAAATTGAAACCATTTATTGTATTATCTTATTAATAGAAATGCTTAAGAAAAAAAAAAGTCAACCCAATTCACCAGAACTCATTATGGAAAGAAAAGAGTCAAGACACCTTTAATAGAAAGAAAAGAAAAAGAGAAACCATTGAGGTTTGATCTTCTGATATGTATTGCAATGAATGATAAGTACTGGCTACCAAGGCCTGGTGGTTCCCAGGAATGAGAGAATCTGCACTTACAATGTGACCTTACTCATTGATCTTAAACTATTGGTTAAATAAAGATGCCAACAGTCAATAGTTGGGCAGGGTTTGGGGTTCCTGGGCTTGAGGTTGGAGGAGACCATGAGGAGAAGGAGGAGAGAGGAGAAGGTGCCATGGGGTAGGAATCTTAAAACAATGGCCATGTGAGTTAATAGCAACCCAGACAAAACATGGCAAATTATATAGTGGGATTATTGGCATGGAATTAGACATAATAGCATAAAGGATAATATCTTCCCAGCTCTAGTGCTGATTAAGACTAACTATAAGTAGAAAGGTTGTGTGTCTTTCCTCTGGGAACTGAATGGTCAAAGGCAGGGTAGAAACCCTGGATTAAGATGAAATATTTTCCACAATAAGAAACCAAAGTAAATCATCTCAGAAGCAATAGTTTACCAAACTAGAGCCAGTTCCTCTGGAAGTCTCGTAGAATCAACGTGTGTGACCCTTGTCAAGGCAGGCTTGGATGCCTGCACCTCATCAATAGGCTTAGATGTGGAGCCTTGCCTCATAAGAGAGGTTCAGAGATTGCAAGAAGAGAAAAGTAAGGAACTCTGGAAGTAAGAAGAGTGAGTGCTGGGGTTAAGCTAAACAGAGAGCATCTCCTTTTAGTCTGCCCTGCTAGCTCCCAGGATGGCCCCTACTGTTCCTCCTGACCTATTCTACTACTGTGAGTGCAGCAGACACTCATAGTGGAAACCTGTCCCCGCTGAGAACATCCTGGATGGCTTCTGAGATGCCCTGTGGTGAAGCTGACATTTTAGCATCCAATAATCTAATGAGCAGCAGCAAAGAGGTGATGATTAGTGGCCAGTGTGAGACAGGGCCAGACAGACTCCCCAGATCACAGTGGCAAAACATTGCTGTGAGGTGTCCAGTCTCTTGGGGTGATTTCATAGTTTCTGAACTTTTTATAATATACCCTCAGAGCAACCCCTGTTGGGTTAGTCTTAAATTGAGATGTCCATTTCCTGCACCAATGCCCTTGGTCCTTCCACATGCCTGACTTTAGAGGGATGCTTAGAGAAGCAAACCCAAACCTTATGATCATGGGCTCTCCCACCTACTACTAGCTATGTGATGTTGACCGAGTCGCTCACTAGCCCTAAGCTAACATGACCTATATACCGAGTTTCAGGCCAGCTAGAGCCACATAGTAAGGCGCTATCTACAAAAATCAATGAATAAATAAATAAATTCTGCTATATCTGACAAAGGTGGATGAGCCTGTCGGACATTATGCTAACTGAAATAAACCTGTCATAGAAAGACAAATGCTGTATGATACTACTTCCATGAAGAAGTTATAATTTTCTTTTTTTTTTTTTTTTTTTTTTTTTTTTTTCTCCATTTTTTATTAGGTATTTAGCTCATTTACATTTCCAATGCTATACCAAAAGTCCCCCTTACCCACCCACCCCCACTCCCCTACCCACCCACTCCCCCACTTTGGCCCTGGCTTTCCCCTGTACCGGGGCACACAAAGTCTGCGTGTCCAATGGGCCTCTCTTTCCAGTGATGGCCGACTAGGCCATCTTTTGATACATATGCAGCTAGAGTCAAGAGCTCAGGGGTACTGGTTAGTTCATAATGTTGTTCCACCTATAGGGTTGAAGATCCCTTTAGCTCCTTGGGTACTTTCTCTAGCTCCTCCATTGGGAGCCCTGTGATCCATCCATTAGCTGACTGTGAGCATCCACTTCTGTGTTTGCTAGGCCCCGGCATAGTCTCACAAGAGACAGCTACATCTGGGTCCTTTCAGTAAAATCTTGCTAGTGTATGCAATGGTGTCAGCATTTGGAAGCTGATTATGGGGTGGATCCCTGGATATGGCAGTCTCTACATGGTCCATCCTTTCATCTCAGCTCCATACTTTGTTTCTGTAACTCCTTCCATGGGTGTTTTGTTCCCACTTCTAAGGAGGGGCATAGTGTCCACACTTCAGTCTTCATTTTTCTTGAGTTTCATGTGTTTAGGAAATTGTATCTTATATCGTGGGTATCCTAGGTTTTGGGCTAGTATCCACTTATCAGTGAGTACATATTGTGTGAGTTCCTTTGTGATTGTGTTACCTCACTCAGGATGATGCTCTCCAGGTCCATCCATTTGGCTAGGAATTTCATAAATTCATTCTTTTTAATAGCTGAGTAGTACTCCATTGTGTAGATGTACCACATTTTCTGTATCCATTCCTCTGTTGAGGGGCATCTGGGTTCTTTCCAGTTTCTGGCTATTATAAATAAGGCTGCTATGAACATAGTGGAGCATGTGTCCTTCTTACCAGTTGGGGCTTCTTCTGGATATATGCCCAGGAGAGGTATTGCTGGATCCTCCGGTAGTACTATGTCCAATTTTCTGAGGAACCGCCAGACTGATTTCCAGAGTGGTTGTACAAGCCTGCAATCCCACCAACAATGGAGGAGTGTTCCTCTTTCTCCACATCCTCGCCAGCATCTGCTGTCACCTGAATTTTTGATCTTAGCCATTCTGACTGGTGTGAGGTGGAATCTCAGGGTTGTTTTGATTTGCATTTCCCTGATGATTAAGGATGTTGAACATTTTTTCAGGTGCTTCTCTGCCATTCGGTATTCCTCAGGTGAGAATTCTTTGTTCAGTTCTGAGCCCCATTTTTTAAGGGGGTTATTTGATTTTCTGAGGTACACCTTCTTGAGTTCTTTATATATGTTGGATATTAGTCCCCTATCTGATTTAGGATAGGTAAAGATCCTTTCCCAGTCTGTTGGTGGTCTTTTTGTCTTATAGACAGTGTCTTTTGCCTTGCAGAAACTTTGGAGTTTCATTAGGTCCCATTTGTCAATTCTCGATCTTACAGCACAAGCCATTGCTGTTCTGTTCAGGAATTTTTCCCCTGTGCCCATATCTTCAAGGCTTTTCCCCACTTTCTCCTCTATAAGTTTCAGTGTCTCTGGTTTTATGTGAAGTTCCTTGATCCACTTAGATTTGACCTTAGTACAAGGAGATAAGTATGGATCGATTCGCATTCTTCTACATGATAACAACCAGTTGTGCCAGCACCAATTGTTGAAAATGCTGTCTTTCTTCCACTGGATGGTTTTGGCTCCCTTGTCGAAGATCAAGTGACCATAGGTGTGTGGGTTCATTTCTGGGTCTTCAATTCTATTCCATTGGTCCACTTGTCTGTCTCTATACCAGTACCATGCAGTTTTTATCACAATTGCTCTGTAGTAAAGCTTTAGGTCAGGCATGGTGATTCCACCAGAGGTTCTTTTATCCTTGAGAAGAGTTTTTGCTATCCTCGGTTTTTTGTTATTCCAGATGAATTTGCAAATTGCTCCTTCTAACTCGTTGAAGAATTGAGTTGGAATTTTGATGGGGATTGCATTGAATCTGTAGATTGCTTTTGGCAAGATAGCCATTTTTACAATGTTGGTCCTGCCAATCCATGAGCATGGGAGATCTTTCCATCTTCTGAGATCTTCTTTAATTTCTTTCTTCAGGGACTTGAAGTTTTTATCATACAGATCTTTCACTTCCTTCGTTAGAGTCACGCCGAGATATTTTATATTATTTGTGGCTATTGAGAAGGGTGTTGTTTCCCTAATTTCTTTCTCAGCCTGTTTATTCTTTGTGTAGAGAAAGGCCATTGACTTGTTTGAGTTAATTTTATATCCAGCTACTTCACCGAAGCTGTTTATCAGGTTTAGGAGTTCTCTGGTGGAATTTTTAGGGTCACTTATATATACTATCATATCATCTGCAAAAAGTGATATTTTGACTTCCTCTTTTCCAATTTGTATCCCCTTGATCTCCTTTTGTTGTCGAATTGCTCTGGCTAATACTTCAAGTACTATGTTGAAAAGGTAGGGAGAAAGTGGGCAGCCTTGTCTAGTCCCTGATTTTAGTGGGATTGCTTCCAGCTTCTCTCCATTTACTTTGATGTTGGCTACTGGTTTGCTGTAGATTGCTTTTATCATGTTTAGGTATTGGCCTTGAATTCCTGATCTTTCCAGAACTTTTATCATGAATGGGTGTTGAATCTTGTCAAATGCTTTTTCTGCATCTAACGAGATGATCATGTGGTTTTTGTCTTTGAGTTTGTTTATATAATGGATTACATTGATGGATTTTCGTATATTAAACCATCCCTGCATCCCTGGAATAAAACCTACTTGGTCAGGATGGATGATTGCTTTAATGTGTTCTTGGATTCGGTTAGCGAGAATTTTATTAAGAATTTTTGCATCGATGTTCATAAGAGAAATTGGTCTGAAGTTCTCTATCTTTGTTGGATCTTTCTGTGGTTTAGGTATCAGAGTAATAGTGGCTTCATAAAATGAGTTGGGTAGAATACCTTCTACTTCTATCTTGTGAAAAAGTTTGTGCAGAACTGGAGTTAGATCTTCTTTGAAGGTCTGATAGAACTCTGCACTAAACCCGTCTGGTCCTGGGCTTTTTTTGGCTGGGAGACTATTAATAACTGCTTCTATTTCTTTAGGGGATATGGGACTGTTTAGAAGGTCAACTTGATCCTGATTCAACTTTGGTACCTGGTATCTGTCCAGAAATTTGTCCATTCCGTCCAGGTTTTCCAGCTTTGTTGAGTATAGCCTTTTGTAGAAGGATCTGATGGTGTTTTGGATTTCTTCAGGATCTGTTGTTATGTCTCCCTTTTCAGTTCTGATCCTGTTAATTAGGATTTTGTCCCTGTGCCCTTTAGTGAGTCTAGCTAAGGGTTTATCTATCTTGTTGATTTTCTCAAAGAACCAACTCCTCGTTTGGTTAATTCTTTGAATAGTTCTTCTTGTTTCCACTTGGTTGATTTCACCCCTGAGTTTGATTATTTCCTGCCGTCTACTCCTCTTGGGTGAATTTGCTTCCTTTTTTTCTAGAGCTTTTAGATGTGTTGTCAAGCTGCTAGTATGTGCTCTCTCCCGTTTTTTCTTGAAGGCACTCATAGCTATGAGTTTCCCTCTTAGAAATGCTTTCATTGTGTCCCAAAGGTTTGGGTACGTTGTGGCTTCATTTTCATTAAACTCTAAAAAGTCTTTAATTTCTTTCTTTATTCCTTCCTTGACCAAGGTATCATTGAGAAGAGTGTTGTTCAGTTTCCATGTGAATGTTGGCTTTCTGTTATTTATTTTGTTATTGAAGATCAGCCTTAGTGCATGGTGATCTGATAGGATACATGGGACAATTTCAATATTTTTGAATCTGTTGAGGCCTGATTTGTGACCTATTATGTGGTCAATTTTGGAGAAGGTACCATGAGGTGCTGAGAAGAAGGTATATCCTTTTGTTTTAGGATAAAATGTTCTGTAGATATCTGTCAGATCCATTTGTTTCATCACTTCTGTTAGTTTCAGTGTGTCCCTGTTTAGTTTCTGTTTCCATGATCTGTCCATTGGTGAAAGTGGTGTGTTGAAGTCTCCCACTATTATTGTGTGAGGCGCAATGTGTGCTTTGAGCTTTACTAAAGTTTCTTTAGTGAATGTGGCTGCTCTTGTATTTGGAGCATAGATATTCAGAATTGAGAGTTCCTCTTGGAGGATTTTACCTTTGATGAGAATGAAGTGTCCCTCCTTGTCTTTTTTGATGACTTTGGGTTGGAAGTCAATCTTATCAGATATTAGGATGGCTACTCCTGCTTGTTTCTTCATACCATTTGCTTGGAAAATTGTTTTCCAGCCTTTCATTCTGTGGTAGTGTCTATCTTTTTCTCTGAGATGAGTTTCCTGTAAGCAGCAAAATGTTGGGTCTTGTTTGTGTAGCCAGTTTGTTAGTCTATGTCTTTTTATTGGCGAGTTGAGACCATTGATGTTAAGAGATATTAAGGAAAAGTAATTGTTGCTTCCTGTTATTTTAGTTGTTAAAGGTGGCATTCTGTTCTTGTGGCTGTCTTCTTTTAGGTTTGTTGAGGGATTACCTTCTTGTTTTTTCTAGGGCGTTGTTCCCGTTCTTGTATTGGTTTTTTTCTGTTATTATCCTTTGAAGGGCTGGATTCGTGGAGAGATAATGCGTGAATTTGGTTTTGTCGTGGAATACTTTGGTTTCTCCCTCTATGATAATTGAGAGTTTGGCTGGGTATAGTAGCCTGGGCTGCAGTTTGTGTTCTCTTAGTGTCTGTATAACATCTGTCCAGGCTCTTCTGGCTTTCATAGTCTCTGGTGAAAAATCTGGTGTAATTCTGATAGGCTTGCCTTTATATGTTACTTGACCTTTTTCCCTTACTGCTTTTAGTATTCTATCTTTATTTAGTGCATTTGATGTTCTGATTATTATGTGTCGGGAGGAATTTCTTTTCTGGTCCAGTCTATTTGGAGTTCTGTAGGCTTCTTGTATGTTCATATGCATCTCATTCTTTAGATTTGGGAAGTTTTCTTCAATAATTTTGTTGAAGATGTTTGCTGGACCTTTGAGTTGAAAATCTTCATTCTCATCCACTCCTATTATCCGTACGTTTGGTCTTCTTATTGTGTCCTGGATTTCCTGGATATTTTGAGTTAGGATCTTTTTGCATTTTCCATTTTCTTTGATTGTTGTGCCGATGTTCTCTATGGAATCTTCTGCACCTGAGATTCTCTCTTCCATCTCTTGTATTCTGTTGCTAATGCTCAAATCTATGGTTCCAGATTTCTTTCCTAGGGTTTCTATCTCTAGTGTTGCCTCGCTTTGAGTTTTCTTTATTGTGTCTACTTCCCTTTTTAGGTCTAGTATGGTTTTGTTCATTTCCATCACCTGTTTGTATGTTTTTTCCTCTTTTTCTGTAAGGACTTCTACCTGTTTGATTGTGTTTTCCTGTTTTTCTTTAAGGACTTGTAACTCTTTAGCAGTGTTCTCCTGTATTTCTTTAAGTGATTTATTAAAGTCCTTCTTGATGTCCTCTACCATCATCATGAGATATGCTTTTAAATCTAGGTCTAGGTTCTCAGGTGTGTTGGGGTTCCCTGGACTGGGCGAAGTGGGTGTGCTGGGTTCTGGTGATGGTGAGTGGTCTTGGTTCCTGTTAGTAAGATTCCTCCGTTTACCTTTCGCCATCTGGTAATCTCTGGAGTTAGTAGTTATAGTTGACTCTGTTTAGAGATTGTTCTTCTGGTGATTCTGTTACCGTCTATCAGCAGACCTGGGAGACAGATTCTCTCCTCTGAGTTTCAGTGCTCAGAGCACTCTCTGCTGGCAAGCTCTCTTACAGGGAAGGTGCGCAGATATCTTGTATTTGGACCTCCTCCTGGCCGAAGAAGAAGGCCCAAAACAGGACCTTTCTCAGACACTGTGTTGCTTTGGCAGTTCCCAGGTGGTACAGACTCTCACCTAAGCAGACTAAATTCCTAAGTTCCTTGGAGTCCCGGGACCAAGATGGCGACTGCTGCTGCTGTGGCTTAGGCCGCCTCCCCAGCCGGGCGGGCACCTGTCCTCCAGTCCGGAAGGTGGCCGGCTGTCCCCGGCCCACACAGGGTGCTGCCTCAGCGCCTCTGTGCTTCTGCCTGTTCCAGAAGCTGTCAGGTTCTCTGGCGCACCCTCTCACCTGTTCAGACTAATTTCCTAAGTTCGGCGGGTCCCGGACCAAGATGGCGACCGCTGCTGCTGTGGCTTAGGTCGCCTCCCCAGCCGGGCGGGCACCTGTCCTCCGGTCCGGAAGGTGGCCGGCTGTCCCCGGCCCACACAGGGTGCTGCCTCAGCGCCTCTGTGCTTCCGCCTGTTCCAGAAGCTGTCAGGTTCTCTGGCGCACCCTCTCACCCGTTCAGACTAATTTCCTAAGTTCGGCGGGTCTCGGACCAAGATCATAATTTTCTAATTTATAAAAGCAGAGGGGACAGTAGTAGGTGCTAGAAGGTGAACACAGAAGAGAACGGTTGTTATACGATGGGTATAAAGTTTCAATTATGTAAGAGGGGAAAAACTGGATAAATCTTCTGTAAAAAATACATACCTACAATTACTGATCCTATACTGTTCATTGAGAGATTAAGATAATGAGTCTCATGTTGCACTTTTACCCTCCTCTGCACAAAGAGACTTGATAAACAAAGAGTGGGTGAGGAAGCTGTTGGAAGAGATGGATGTCATTGTCGTACTGTCTCCGTAGGGGTATTCAGATGTTCAGATCCAGCCAACTGCCTACATTCAATATGTGCAGGTTTTTTATCAGTCATGTTTCATTCAAGCTACTTTTAAAGCAGCTATATTCTGGTAAAGAACAACTGGCCCAGCAAAGGAAGCCAACTATACCGTCTGCCGCTCTCCTTAGTGTAAATATTCCATTGTACCCAACATCTTGTGATATTGGACTCAGCCGTGGAATAGATACACACACATTCTCTACATAAGCCAATTCCAACACTCTGTTAAGACATTTTGGAGAAGTGTTGAAGTACACAACATACTGTTGGATGTATGTGGGCTTTCTTAAGGCAGTAACAGTGGTGTGGTAGGGGTGCCTGTTCTTAAGATACACACTGAAATTTCCTGGTGCCATCCTGGGGCTGGCAGATTGTTTTTAAGTGGTTCAGCAAATAGTTGTGTTTGTGTATGAGAGAGAGACAGAGAGTCCAGGGAAGAAAATGTAACCAGGTTTATAAAGTTGATCTTGAAGGCTCAAGTCGGTAAATAATAGCACTCTGAAGGGTGAGCAAAAAGGATGCAATGTGAGTTCAAGGTCAACCTGGACCTCCTAACAAGAACCTGTACTGGGGAGGGGATTTAATTATTTTAGTATTGAGAACATGGGTGCAGAATACATTTGTATTTGTTAGTGAAAACTGTTTATTTAACTTCTCTCAGTGTTTTTGAAAGAATCTGTTGCTCAGAAAGCATTCCATATTAAAATCTGGATTTGCCACTTCTACTGAGAAGAGAAGCCTAACTCAAAGTGACGGTGCATACTGCTTGTCCAGGCACTCTCACAGAAAGAGGATTCCAACCATTTCAAGCTAGCCTGGGCTACGCTGCAAGACTTAGCAGAGAATCGAGAGGAAGGAAGAAATGGAATGAGGAGGAGAGAGGGGCAGTCTGAGACTAAAGTCTCAGCATACAGGGTTCCTGGTCCCAAATGGCAGCAATTTAGCTAAGCTGAGCAGACCACTGGGCTTCCCCATCAGGTCTCATCTGACCACCTTTATTCACGTTGCCTTCCAACTCCTCCAGGTGTTTGCATTTCTGACTTCCCGTTCAGAAAACAGTCAATGAACCATGGTAGCAAATGTCCCTCAGCAACAACAAACCTACATGGGCCACTGTCACTGTGGTGGCTTCCAAGCATTGAAAGGAAATACATACAAGCCCTGACTCCTTGATATTAACTACTGCCACTACTTCCTCAGTTGCTCTTCCTGCCTCCAGAAGAATGTCTAGAGAAAAAACAATTTTTTTTAATGTTCTCAATTACAGATAACCAGCTCCCTCTGCTGACCCAAGCTGAGGGACACTACCACTTGAATTCCTTGTGAATCCTGAAAATCCAAATTACACTTCTGGGGATAGAAAAGACGGGAAGAGTGTAGTGGTCTGAACTATGTTCTCCCTGTCTGATGGCTCTTAGAGTGGACAGTTCCAGAGACTGGGTGGGGGACCAAGGTGTCTGTCACTAAGAAGCCTGTGAGTTTGGCTCCCTCTAAAAGTGACAAGGACAGTTTATCAGTGCTTTGCATGTGCCAGCCTGCCTCGGCTACCTGCTAAGTTCCAGGCTACTGAGAGACTCTGTCTTGGGAGAGCAGAGATGAGATGTAGCTTACACTACAAAACTGGAGAACTTGGATAAGGACCATGAGTGATGAATGACACCCAAGGCTGTCCTCTGGCTTTCAAATGAACTTACACATGTTAATACTCATGGAACACAACGTGTGCTAAGTGGAGAGGCACATACCTGTAATCCCAACCATTTAGGAAGTTGAAGCCAGAGGCGAGAATAAGTAGCACAGTAATACCATGTCTCTAAATAATTTTTAAGTGTATAGTTATGTATTGTCATGGCACAGCCCCCACCTAGCATGTCTGGGGCCCTGGACATTCAGGGTTACAAGAAGCAAAGCTTTTGGAGTGGTGAAGACCTGCCTATGATAACATGCCCCTCAAAAAGGATCTCCTCATCTTCCTCCATAAAAGTCCCAATGCCTACTTCGTGAATGAGAAATACCCAGGAGATTATACAACCCCCACAATCTTTAGTCGTGCACAAAAGGCAGCTGTGGTGGTTTGAATATGAATGGCTACCATAGGCTCATATGATTGGATGTTCATTTATTAGGGAATGGCACTACTTGGAAAGGATTGGGAGGTATGACCTTGTTAGAGAAAGTTGGTCCCTAGGTGTGAGCTCTGAGGTTTCAAAGGCCCAATAGAGACCCGCTATCCCTCTCTCTTCCTACTGCCTGTGGATCTAGATGTAGAATTCTCAGCTACTTCTCCAGCACCATGTCTGCCTGTTCATGTGTCCCCACCATGATGACAATGGACTAAATCTCTGAAACTGTAAGCCAGCCCCAATTACATGTTTTATTTTATAAGAGTGGCCACCACAGTCATGGTGTCTCTTCACTGGCTAAGACCGGAGCCTTGTGTTTTGATTGTTCCGCTGCCCTCTGCCAAGTCTACAGGGGAAAAAGCAAGACCTCTAAGAGACTGCTCCTTTAGAAGGAAGTGCACTGACAGCACTCTGACTCAAGATGAGCAGGAAACTATTCCAACAAACAAACACATTTTGGATTTAAAAAAATAAAAGACAAAGTATTTTTACCTAGACCCACTTATCTCACAATCCTTTAGACAAGGGCAAAAAGAGTGTGCCAGCATGCAGACCCAGGGAATGCTGACTTTATAGGATTTCCTCGTTATCAGTCTCAAGTCAGGCTCTCTCCATACAGCTTAAAAGCTGTTGCTTTGTCTCCAGATGTTACTGTTCTTGCAACCAAACAGGGTGGCTCCCATCGGGATGAATACAAAGCCAAAACAAGGGCAGTCAAAAATAAAAGAATGGGCAAAGACTTTATTAGCTGTGGGAGGTAAGGAGAACATGGAAGGTATTTCAAAGCAATGTCCTCCTCCAATGAAGAAAACAAAGATTATATTCAAGGAGTCTAGGCAGATTCATGTAAGAAAGTATGTTAGTGGCCGGGCCATTCCCAGGCACGTTCCATTCAAACCGTACGCTTCTGGACATAGGAGACTGAGGCCATACCTCAACAGGGGAAAGCGATGGATGGTAACACTTTGGGTCGTGATTAGCTTATGCCATGTAAGGGATAGTTTGGGTGTGTATTCTTGCTTTTCTCAGAGAGGATTTAGTAGCAGCTAACCTTGAACCTGGTGAGGTAATACAGTTTCCCCAAGGGTGTTGTTTCCCTTAGAAACTAATAGTGGGCTTTGTGTGTTTGCTTTCTTGCTTGTTTGCTTGCTTGCTTGCTTGCTTGCTTGCTTTGTTTTGTTTTTGCCTCTGAGTCTCAGTCATCTCTGGACCCTCCCTCAGCTCAGTCCACAGAGCACAATAGTGGATAAATTCCTTTGCTCCCAGTGGATTCTACTCTACACTTCCCACGTTACTGGTTTAACTAACAACCCCCTTGTGTCATTCCAAAGACAGAGCACCGCAGAAATCTGACCACCGAGACCTTCATTTAGTGGCCTAGCAATTCAAGTGTTCTTCTTGGTGACAGCCATTTGTTCCTGGTTAGAAGCCATCTGTGCCTCCTTCTCAACTCAAGAGACTCCACAGTTACCTTTGCCCACTTGCTTCCACACTCCCTGTTCAACATAACTCTGTGATATACTGTTTTTAGAAAGAACCAAGGACAGGAGGGGACACGTGACTGAAGAACGAACACCAAGAAAAGTCTTGCGCTCAGCCATTTGTCTAATACAAAATCCTTTGATGTGAGTTTTTTCCTCTTATGCCTTTCTGCTTTCTTTGTGCTTTATGAGCCAGGCAGGGTCTTGCTATGTAGCTGTGTCTGGCTTGGTACTAGCCATGTAATCCAAACTGGTCTCAAATGCACTGCAATTCTTTAACTTCAGACTACTGAGCACAGGCGTGCGGGTTAATGAACATAGGAATTTTTTTCTTATGCAAATAGTACATCTTAGAGTGTTTTACTAGCCTTCTTTGGGTCCAAAGATGAGTCAGGATCAAAGTTCAAACCCTGCTTTGCTGCCTCTAAGGTTCAGTCTCCTCTTACCAGAGCTCACTCTAAACTAATAAACTTGCAAATGAACTCAGCTGAAATGGAAGAGGTACAGGTTTGAAAATACACAGTGAGCGAGGTATGGAGACCCCCGACCTCACGGGAGGCTGAACAGCAGTAGGTTTGGAAAAGAACGCCCTGAGATATCCATTACTGCCACCAGTGGAGTCTGGGAGGTCTGAGGACTCAGACCTTCTCCCTGCTCCATTTTCTCAGCCATCCCACTTTGTTTCTGTTCCTGGTGCTTCTGGACTGATTGTGAGGCAAGTTGCAAAGCTACAGGGACAGACTCCCTGAGCCCACCTAGTTAATGATGCACCAGTAAACCTGAGCAGAAGGAGAAAGCCTCGGTGACAGGGTCACAGGACACCTCAGTCCTTCAGCTCAGCACATGCCCACGGTGGCTCAAGCATCAGAAGTGCTTGCGGCCGTGGGCAGACTCTGTCTCTCAGAGTGGTGCAGAACTCAGCAGTGAGGAAACTCCTGCTAGGCTCCTCTGGCTGGGCCTGTGGGCACAATGCACACATGCTCTCCTGGTTCCCCAAGGCAAATAAATAACACTGTGTTAAGTGGTGCATACACACAGAAATCACACAGATAATTTTGCCTGCAACCCAGGGATGGTGGTATATGATAGTATCTCAGCTCTGGGGAAGTTGGCATAAAAGGATGGCAAATCTGAAAAGCACAAAAGAGTCATAGAGCACATAGAAAATCCCTGTCTCAGAAAGAAGGAAGAAAAGGGCCTGCGAGAGATTAGGCTCTTTATCCTAAATGACAGCATTTAGCTAAGCTGAGCAGAGCACTGGGCTTCTCCATCAGATCTCATCTGACTGTATTCATGTTGCCTTCCTGACTCCTCCAGGTGTTTGCATGTCTGACTTCCGGTTCAGAAAATGGTCAGTGGTAACGAACTTCCCTCAGCAACAACAAATCGACATGGGCCACCGTCACTATGGTGGCTTCCAAGCATTGAGAGAAAATACATACAAGCCCTGGCTTTTTGTTATTAACTACTGCTACTGCTTCCTCAGTTGTTCTTCCTGTGACAAAGCATTGGAAAACACCAAGTACATGTGGTAGTCTCTCTCTCTCTCTCTCTCTCTCTCTCTCTCTCTTGCTCTCTCTCGCTCTCTCCCTCTCTCTCCCTCTCTCCCCCGCTCTCCCTCTCACTCACTCTTATGTTGGTTTAAGAGGCGAATCATCAATCCAGTCATTAAAACCTATTATCATCCACATATAGGCAATAGTTCTTAGCCATCGAACTAAAACGGAAGCCATTATTTTGGAATGTGTAGGAATGTGGGGGAAGTTGGCACAGAGTAGTGGATGGATATGATCATATTTGACTGGATACATATAAAAAATCTCCAAGAAAAAATAATATGACGGAGAATGAAATCAGGGTGTCACTAAGAAGGATGAAAGTTTGGCGCCCTCTAAAGGCACCCAGCCTTCTGATGCCTTTACCTCTTGTCCATTGGAGGGTGTGGGAAAGGGGCAGGACTCCCGTTGTTTCTAATCTGAAAGCTGAATTCTAAATCGTCACTCCGCCCTCCCCCGCACCCCGAGATTGTGGAATTCACATTAATACAACTCCCTGTTGTCCATAGCCTGGCAGAAGAAGCCACCGGTTTTTGTGTTAAACTGAGAGTTTGACCAAAGTCAGCAAAGTGAGCACTGTTTCCACTTCAGGACAAGGCTCTGAGACTGAAACTTCTTCCTTGTGTTCTATAAAACAAACTCCACCTTTGACCTCTCACCTTTGGCTTCTCACCTGATCAGTGCTTGCAAGGTAAGTGCCCTGGATTTTTTCCCCCTTCAAGAGGAAACTTCCCTAGAAACTGCTCTTGGGAAGGTGAACAGAAAGTGTGTTTTTGCGGAAGGCATGTGATTAGCTTCTGAAGCCCGTTGACTAAGGTAAGAGCAATAGGGTTAAAGGAGATAGAAAGCGGAACAAAGTTGGAGCAGACTATCCAAAGGAAAGACCCCCGTGTCGGTCACACACAGTTGTCCAGCGGGTCCCACTCTGATCTTAGAATGATACAAAACCACAGCTCCGTGGTGATAAGGTGGATTAATTAGTACATCACCAAATGGCAACCTCCCAGAAATCCTAGCTGTGTCGTTCCATATGTTGGAAGAGTTTACTGACTGATAAGGTTTGAGGTGGGGTTTGGTTGTTGTACAAAGGTCCAAGTTCAGAAACTCTGGTCTCCTTTCTAGCCAGAGGGCAATGCAGTATTTCTCACATTTTAGCGTTCCTTAGAATTGACAGAGGTAGCACCTTTCTTAGGCCTTCAAGTTTTAATTCAGAGCTGGATTTTGCTTGACTGTTTGTTGAATTGGGGGAGGGGGTTGTTTTCATTGTTGTCTGAGGGTTTTGCAGCTTTTTCCCCCCTTTCTTTTTTGTGGATTTGTTTTTATTTTATGAGTTATTTGGTCTCAGATGAAAAACTTTCAAACTTGAGTTGGGGGGGGGGCACTTTAAGGTGTTTTCAGGAATTTTGGCCAAGGTGACATACCTGGCTAGAGGCAGAAACAGGAGTAGGTTCAGTTCTCTCTGTTTTCATCTTGCTTATAACCTTCTCTTACTAACATAAACCACATTTTCAAATTGCTATCACCATCAGAGGATCATGGTACTTAAAGACTAATATTGAAGTGTACAGATGTGTTTCTATTGCCAGCATTACTAATCCTGAAACCAATGGTAGAGTCCAGTACTCCATAGTCTACTCTAGAATAGGCTCAATAGTGAATGAATTCCTTTGCTGTCAGTCTATCCCACTAACGTACTTTCCACTTTATCAGTTTAACTAACTCCTGTGTCGTTTCAAAGACAGGGCATGACGGAGATCTGACAACTTCTGACCTTCATCCAGAAATTCAAGAGTTCTTCACGGTGAAGGCCATTTGTCCCTGGTTAAACACCACCCCATATTCACAACTCAAGGGAACTCACAGGTATGTTTGCCATGTTGTCTAGAGGAACTGTCCCTCTTAGGAACAGAGGGTGGAAGGATGAACAGTGAGTCTTTTGTTCTGGGTCCTTTTATGTAAGTATATTGTTTACACAGTCCATTAACACAGGTAGCTTTCATATTTTACCAGTGGTACACCTGAGAGTGTTTTGGTTGGGTTGTTGTTGTTATGTTGATGTTTTGTTGGGTATTTTGTAGTAGGTCTAATAACTTCTCAATAACTGTTGTAGTCACTGTTGCTGTGAAGAGACAACATGTTCAAGCTGACTCTTATGAGAAACATTTAGTTTAGTTGAAGTTCATTATTCTTAATAAGTTCCATTATTATCATGGTAGGAAGCATGGTAATAGACAGGCAGTAGATTGGAGCTACTTCCTGATCCACAAACAGAGAGACTCTGGGCTCAGCATGAGTTTTTGAAAACTCAAAGCCCACCTCCAGTGACATTCTTCCTTCAATAAGGCCTTATCTTTCTTTTTTTTTAAATATTTTTAAAATATTTTTTACTATGTATTTTCCTCAATTACATTTCCAATGCTATCCCAAAAGTCCCCCATACCCTCCCCCCCCCCTCCCCTACCCACCCATTCCCACTTTTTGGCCCTGGCGTTCCCCTGTACTGGGGCATATATATAAAGTTTGCGTGTCCAATGGGCCTCTCTTTCCAGTGATGGCTGACTAGGCCATCTTTTGATACATATGCAGCTAGAGTCAAGAGCTCCAGGGTACTGGTTAGTTCATAATGTTGTTGCATCTACAGGGTTGCAGATCTCTTTAGCTCCTTGGATACTTTCTCTAGCTCCTCCATTGGGGGCCCTGTGATCCATGCCATATCCAGGGATCCATCCCATAATCAGCCTCCAAACGATGACACCATTGCATACACTAGCAAGTGTTTGCTGAAAGGACCCTGATATAGCTGTCTCTTGTGAGACTAGGCCGGGGCCTAGCAAACACAGAAGTGGATGCTCACAGTCAGCTATTGGATAGGCCTTATCTTTCTAATCTTTTCAAATAGTTCCACTCCCTGGCAACTAAACACATATGAACCTGTGGGTCCATTCTCATTCAGTAGGAAAGTTTGAAGTGTCCAGTCTCCTTCTCCCAAATGAACTCAGCTGGAATGGAAGCGGTAACAGCTTTGGAAATACACAGTAAGCCAGGTACAGAGACCCTCAACCTCACAGACAGATGAACAGCAGTAAGTTTGGAACAGGAAGCCCTGAGAAAAGGGACAGAGAGAGCCTCAATGATCGGGTCACAGGATGTCTGAAGCCCTCAGCTCAGCAGCACACACCCATGCTGCCTCAAATGCCAAAAGTGCACCTACGGGCAGACTCCACCTCTCGGAGAAGTGTGTTTATCTGCGGTGAGGAAACTCGTGCTGGGTTTCTTTTACTGGACCCATGGTCCTCATACACACATGCCCTGCTGGTTCCCCAAGGCAAATATCACTATGATGCGTAGAGCATGCATGCAGTGTCGCTCTGCTGCAGATCATGTGTGACTTTACTGGACATAGCTCCATTCTCCACACTTTATATTTGAAAGCTAGAAATTATTACCTCAGGCTTTGTATTATTAATGAAATCACTATTAGTGAACTCGAACAGGTTTTCATATACTTCATGACTGATGCTATCCTTTTCTCGGATAAATAGCCCATTCACATCAATTTGCTCAATTATTATTATTATTATTATTATTATTATTATATTATTCCCTTTATTGAAAATAGATTATTTTCTCAAATTTCTCTTTATTATTAATCTACAAGCTTATTTTACATATTAAGCATAGTAGTATTTTGTGTTTTTCAAAATATTTTCTCTAGATTGTTCACTTTGTTTTTTAAAGGTTTGTTTGTTTTACCATTTTACGTATATGAGCATTTTGCCTGCGTATATGTATGTGAACTGTGTGTATGCTGGGTCACCAAGAAAATCTAAAGAGGCCATCAGATCCCCTGGGACTGAAATTACAGCCAGTTGTGAGGCACCGTGTGTGAGCTAGGAATTGAACTCAAGTCCTCTGGAATAGCCAGCATTCTTAGCCACTGAGCCATCTCTCTAGGAGAATATTTAGAGAAGCAAGATGATAGTGAAAAGTCCCTTTAATACTGAGGGGTTATAGGCGTCCTGTGGAGCTAATGTACTAGCTACACTCAGTAATTAAAGCAGTAACAATAATAAACAGCTGGGTTTAATTGAGCACTTACTAGTACCTCGTGTACTTCTGAACCTTTCCAACACATACCAGTCACTTAGCCTTCACAAAAACTCTAGTGATCTTCATTGTCACCCCCATTTAACTGAAGAGAAAGAGCAAGTCACATAGAAGAGTGGAACCTAGCTCAAGGTCACACAACTAACAAAAGGTAAGGCCACTACTTCAAACCATTGACTTCCAGAACCTGCAGCTTTAAATCAAGCTATGATTCAACTCCCACCCAAAGAGTAAGTAAGAGGATTTAGTTAACATTAATAAACATTTAGCATTAGTAACACTCCCTAGGCTGAGTCCTATGTCAAGGGTTCTCTTCCAATACTGCCATACAGAGCTTTTCTTGACCTTCACACAGAGCGCACCATGGCCAAGAAGGTGGCAGTGATTGGAGCTGGCGTAAGTGGCCTGTCCTCTATCAAGTGCTGCTTGGACGAGAACCTGGAGCCCACCTGCTTTGAGAGAACTAGCGACTTTGGCGGACTGTGGAAGTTTGCTGTGCGTAGTTCATCTTCCCACCTTAGCACCCATAACCCAGTCATGTGTTGCCCCTGCTCATTTGAGGTGGTATTAGCCTGCCTTGGTGGTCAAAACAGGAGTTCACTGCAGCAAGCTAAATATGTGTGTGGCACCATGATAAACACTATGTGGGATGCGGTCTGATATGTAAGGAGCCTTAGAAATAGGCAAGGCATAGTCACGGGCACGGAGAAGAGAACAGGAAAGGAGTGAAATCTGATAATGATATCAGCATAGTTTGGAGGTTTCTGGTGATCTGGGGACTTGGAAATTCTAAAGGTAGCGAAGCATCACATCCAGCAAGCTAGCCGATCTTGGTGAATGGAGAATGGATCACACACTGGGAGAGGATGAAGTTCCAGTTAAGCAGCAGTTAGCCAACTCCCAGACGTTGTTCGGATGTTATGAAAAGACTCATCCGCTCAACATGTACTTAGCATGTCTTTCTGCCCGGATACGATGGTGCAGAAAACAGACAGGGACCCCACCACCCTCCATGTAGTTGAGAAAAGAACAGAAACAGTAAAGAGGTCCTCTCAGTGCAGTGTGAGAAGTTCTAAGATGCAGCTCACCAGTGCTGTGGGGCCCCAGCAGTTACCTGCAGCAAACCCTTGAGTCCTGGAAGGCCTCTAGGGGCACTGAACCCATTTGAGAGAGAGATGGAGCCTGGTTTCAAACATCAAAGCTCATTGGTGCCTGGCATGCAGATGCCTTTGATGTTTTGGTTTGAGTCATAGAGACCAAGACCAGAGAATGAGTTAAGAAATACAGAAGAAAAAAAGGCTACCAGGACATGATAAATCTTCCTTATGATGGGGGCGGGGGAGGCTAATGAGGGGCCTGGGTTTTGTTCCTAAATTTAATGTTTGATATTCCTAATGCTGGTGGAAAGAATGAAATCAGTAAAGAAGCATAGAATATAATGGGGGAAACTATCAAGCATTTCCCTGGAAAGAGGCAAGGTGAGAAATGGCCAGAGTGGAGGGAGTCACTATGGCAGGTGAAGAAGGAACAGGCAGCCAGGACTAACCAGGAGCCCTGCGTCTGTGGAACCATTTAAGAGCAATTGTGTGCCGTCATCAGCTTCTTTGTGATGGACAAAGAGATTGCATTGACTTGTTTCAGCTCCAATAAGGATGTCTTATCCTGGCAACACGGGCACCCAATGCTGGGTTTTCTAGAACTCTTTAAAGTTACAAGTAGACTGTTAATTGCTCTGACCCCTTTCAGCTGGACACAATGAGCCACCAAGGCCACCTAAAGAATCTTCTTTTCTGCCTTGTCCCTTCTTCCCTTCTTACTAACTATCTCCACTACAGGACACTTCCGAGGATGGGATGACCAGGGTTTACAGGTCACTAGTGACAAATGTCTGCAAAGAAATGTCATGTTACAGTGACTTCCCATTCCGAGAAGATTACCCCAACTTCATGAGCCATGAGAAATTCTGGGACTATCTCAGAGAATTTGCTGAGCACTTTGGCCTGCTGAGATATATTCGGTTTAAGGTAAGATAGGTTGGGTTATGGAAAGTTCGTGAACGGAGGCTGGCCTAGTCAGCAATCTTATGGAAATGAGATGATTAAGAAAACTTTTCCTTGATTTCTCTCTTGATGTGAGTAAGATAGGTAATTCTTTCCTCGCTATTCCTTACTTACAGCGTTAAAATACTGAATTTCCTGAGTCCTCCTCTTAATGTCAAAGTATCATTTAGGATGGAACTCAAGATTTTTTTTTCTTGAGAATAGAGTAAGAATAATTCTATTTATGAAACCTACTGAGAAGAAATGACTACAACTCTCAACATAGAAATTATGATGGAGGAAAGTTTGCTCTTTGGATTTCTCTCTTCATCAGGAATTATAAGTCGTTTCCTTCTCATCAAGAGTATGTCCTGCTCCATCCTTCCAATAAAGCGGATTCAGCTGTCCTAACTCCCGGTCCACATAGAGCATCTGTGAGAATACACGGGCTACTTAATTTCTCAAAGAATGAGCTAGCTGATATTGACAGACCTTACTTATCATCAGTTGGTCCATTTAAAATAGAAGACAGTTATTATACCAGTTTGTCTCTTCCTTACAGACAACTGTGCTCAGTGTAACAAAGCGCCCAGACTTCTCTGAAACTGGCCAGTGGGATGTTGTCACAGAGACAGAAGGCAAACGGGACAGGGCAGTATTTGACGCTGTTATGGTTTGCACTGGGCAATTCCTGAGCCCACATTTACCTCTGGAGTCCTTTCCTGGTGAGTCAATTCTACCTGAGACCATCACTACTCTTTTGGGATCTTCTAAAAGAGAAATGACTTGCTCATAATTGAAAATACTTCCCTGGGCTTTTAGACAATGTTTCATTTGCCTAGAAATTACATGCGCAGAATTACTTTGAATGGTTAAAAAAAAAAGTTTGGTTTTGGTGTGCGGTCTTATTATTTACATATTAATATAAATGCTGTGGCTGAAACCCTGCCCAACATGTCTACTTCAAGTACAGCAATCAAACAAGAAAGAAGACTTAAAATATCACATCTGTCATTTTTAAAAAGCTGTTAATTTTGTTGGGGGTGAGTTATAGGTCCTTTGAAGCAGGGCTGGTCTATGATTCAAAAACTTAATATAAGAGAATACAGAAGCTTGACTGGTGGGTTTTAAAGGAAACAAAACAGAAATTATATATTTAAACGAATACATTCAATCTTTTAAAATTGCCTATTACACCTCTCAGACCAGGGTGTTTTGAAATCCCCCTTTGAAACCAACCAGTTTGGCACACTCTTTTTAATACATTCATGGCTGGCAAATCTTCATCTCTGAGGTCATAATCAGTTATTTAGAAACCTGATATCCATTCAAATTCAGGTGTGGCAAATAAAATTAGGGAAGTAAGGGATTACTAAATTGTAGTAAAACTGTTCCTATCTGTCAGGATTTGGTGACCCTGAAAGCAATTAGAAAGTATTGATTCTTTTTTTTTATATGTACATGTGACCATGGTATTTACTGTGGGCCATATACATATGTTGGGGGTAGGGGGTAACAGGTGCCTGTGTGCAGACACACAGAGGTAAGAGGGGGATGCTGGGCATCCTGCTCTGTCATTTTCCACCTTATTTCTTTGAGACAGAGTCTCTCATTGACCCTTCCACTAGGCTGAAAGCAAGCAGGTCCCAGAAACATCCTGTCTCCACCTCCAACAACTCCTGGGTTCCAGGCATAAGTGAGGCACATCTAGCTATTTCCAAGGATGCTGGGATCCGAACTCAAATCTTCATGCTTGCATAATAAACACACTTGCCCACTGAGCCATCTCTCCAACCCTTTATATTTTTGTTCTGTGGGTTTTATGTTTATTTGGGTTTTTTATTTTTTTGTTTGTTTGGTTTGATTATTGTTTTTTTGTTTTGAGAAACAGAAGATATTATAAGAGTATAATGGGTAAAATTATCCATTTGCAAGAGAAAAAATAAATATAAATCTTATAAAAATCTATCACAAATAAATAGAATATCCTATTCAAAAATATGTTCAGAAATAGGGATCAAGTGAGAATTCAATCCATAATTTCTCAAGAAGTATTCTAAATGGTGTCTGGACTTGAACTTAGGGATTGAACTCAGATCATCTGATTTGATGACATGACCCTTAGCCCACTGTGCCATCTATTGACCCCTCATCAATGTTTTTATATATTTCTCTCTTTGAGTAAACCTATCCCCGGCTATTTTGTTGTAGCTATTACATATGGAATTATTTTATTGATTTCTATATCAGATCTTTTCCCATCAATATACAGCAATAGTACTGTAGGTTGATTTAGTATCCTACAATTTTGCTTAATTAATTAATCTTATAGGGTTGTTTTTTAGGGGGAAATCTATGGAGTTTTCACTATATAAAGTCATCTTATATGCAAACAATGGGAAATTAACTTCTTTCTTTCCAAATGAATGCTCTTATTCCTTCTTTATTGTCCTAGCTAGAATTTCCAGTAGTACAGTGTATGAAAGAAGTAAACATAGGTGCCCCTGCCCTGTCCTACATGGCAGAGGGATGCTTTCAAGGTTTTCCCACTTGCTATGATATTATCCATGAGCTTATTTGACATGAACTTTATTATATTTATGTATATTCACAGTGTGCAGACCACAATGCACATGGAGAAGTCAGACAACAATTTTCACAAGTCATTTGTCTCCTTCCATCATGTGGATTCTGGGAATTGAACCCAGGTTATCAGACTTGTCAGCAAGCACCTTTACCCACGGAGCTATCTCTCCAGCTCAGAACAGTATTTTTAACAAGGCAGGTTGTACAAGATCTGTGCTTGGGCTCACTCAATTCCAGGAAGAATTGTTCTTCCTGCTTCTATGTGCTGCAAGTGGTGATACAAGCAGCAAGTTTCTCTACCGTTGCACACTGCAGAATTACAATGTAAGCATTTCAGGTCTGTTCATCCTGTTCTTCCCTCAGGAATCCATAAGTTTAAAGGACAGATCCTGCACAGCCAAGAGTACAGGATTCCAGATGCCTTCCGGGGCAAGCGCATCCTGGTGGTTGGTCTTGGAAACACTGGCGGGGACATAGCAGTAGAGCTCAGTGAAATAGCAGCTCAGGTATTTCTGACTATTTCTGACTCTGTCTCCATTCCCATCAGCATGGATAGTGGCTACAGAGAAGCTACTAAGACAATAGATGCCTTCCCAATTGGCAAACTATGCTGGCATGAATGGGGGAACGTCCCAAAGCCACTCTTGGTCTGCTCTTTCAGAAAACACACTTCACAGAACGTGACTATGTCTAAAAGACTACAGAAAAACTATGTGAACGCCTAATCACAAGCATTATTCAGATGTGATCTTTAAGGGATGAGACCAGTTAGGCAACCTGACTCACAGAAGGCAAGGCTCTCATTTATACCCTCTCTCCCTCTCCTCTCTTTCTTTCTCCCTCCCTCTGCCTCCCCATCTTCATCTCTCCAGCCTGCACACCTACTCTATTTTCCTCTCCCTGAAACCATTTCTTACTTTTTTCTACTAGATTATGATCTCACTACATAGCCTCAGCAGGCTTCAAACTCCCAAAATCTGGAATGACAGGCATACTGCAACGAACACCTAGTCATCTCTCTTTTACATTAAACCCTCTCTAATTCTGTCAAAACCCTTGTTAGAACTCAGTGGTAAGGTTGTTTGCCAAATGCCTCCAACTCTTCTACTAGAAATCAGATTTGTTCATTGTTTTAACATAAAAGTGATCTTTAAGTTATATAAGTATGTAAGCATGCTTGATGATTTTAGAAATTAGAAACAACTCACAAGTTGGAGATAGATCTATTTCACGTACATCATATATAGGAAAGTTATTAGATCTCAAAAGAATAGATTTATATTTAATCTGGTTACAATTGTTTTTCTAAACCTTTTAACTCTCTATTATTCATATGTTTAAAAACTACCAGACCAGAGCCTGAAGAGCTAGCTCAGTCATACAAATAAATGCTTGCCACAAAAGCATGAGGTTCATAGTTCCATCCTCAGAGCCTATATAAAAAGCCACAATGTATGTACTACTGGGAAAGCAGATCTCTGGGGTCACCTAACCTAATATATGAGCCCCAGGCCCAAGTGAGAGACTCTGCCCCAAATAAACAAGGTAGAGGATCCTGAGAAATGACATCAGATGCTGACCTCTGGCTTTTGCATGAACACACGCATTCACACATATCTGCACCCGTACATACCCCAAGCACACATATAATTGCCAGACCAACATATTATAGCTACAAATATTACATTTCAATTTTCACAATTTTATAAATAATATAATGAAGACAACTAACGTGTATAAATTAAATGATGTGCTTTTAGCATTATGGCAATAATAACATATGGTCACACACAAGTCTATGTTAGAAAACCAGAATATATTTTAAACACATCAAAGCAAAGTACTAGAAAGTGATGGACATGTGTTTATCCTTTTCATTTTTCTTTTTAGGTGTTTCTCAGCACTAGAACTGGCACCTGGGTCCTAAGCCGCTCCTCACCTGGTGGCTACCCTTTCAATATGATACAAACAAGATGGCTCAATTTCCTTGTACGAGTTCTGCCTTCACGTTTTATAAACTGGACTCACGAGAGGAAAATGAATAAAATACTTAACCATGAGAATTATGGATTAAGCATTGCAAAAGGGTACTTGAGTTTTCATTCCATGGAAAAACTTCAGTTCATTTTCACTGTTTTTATTACTATGTATATATTTTAATTATCAGTGGAGTTCTATATGTGCATGTAGCATCTACTGTTCAAAGCCAACCTCCCTTTTTCCTTCCTTTCCCTGATAGTCATCCTTCTCCAAACCTAATAAACACTATTCTGACCTTAGCTTCCACATACAGAAATGAATGTGCCACACTTACATTTTTTAGGTTAATGTACTTCATTTTAGGATAATGTATTTAGGTTAATGTCTTTGGGTCTCTCCATTTTTCTGTAAATGGAAGACTCCATTCTCCTTTAGGCTGAAAATACTCTGGTGTGTGTGCATGTGTGTATGTGTATGTCACACTTTTATTCATGCATTTGTTGATGGACATTGAAATTGACTCTACACCTAAGCTATTGTGAATAATAAAATGGGAATGCAGATATTTCTTTGGGATGCTGATTTTATTACTTTGGGATATATTCCCAAAAGTGAGTAGGCAGATTGTATGGTAGATCTAGTCTTAGTTTTTTGTTGTTTGGTTGTGTTGGGTTTTGTTATTGTTGCTGCTGCTGCTATTGTTGCTATTGTTGCTGATGTTGTTGTTTTAGAACTTCGATGCTATATTCAATATTGGCTAAACCAGTTGTTCCTTTTTCCATACCTTCACCCACATTTTTTAGTAAAACAATAGCCATTCTAACTGGAGTGAGATAGCATCTTGTTGTCATTTTGATTTGGATTTCTGATGAGAAATTTTAAATCACTATCTCTCGTTCTGTATTATTCAGAACTCTACATGTTCACTAACTAAAACATTGTCTTAGATTCTCCTATTATAAACTTATTTCCTTAAGATATTGTCCATCAATTTCCACAGTAGTTCTTGAAACAGTCATAGTCACTACCTACTATCCACAGTAGCAAATTCACAATGCTAGAATAAAATAAAAGAAAAAACTTTTGATTCCAGTTTGAAAGGAAATTTTTTTTCTTTTTTTTTTTTTCCTTTCCATTTTTTATTAGGTATTTAGCTCATTTACATTTCCAATGCTATACCAATAGTCCCCCATACCCACCCACCCCCACTCCCCTACCCACCCACTCCCCCTTTTTGGCCCTGGCGTTCCCCTGTTCTGGGGCATATAACATTTGTGTGTCCAATGGGCCTCTCTTTCCAGTGATGGCCGACTAGGCCATCTTTTGATACATATGCAGCTAGAGTCAAGAGCTCCAGGGTACTGGTTAGTTCATAATGTTGATCCACCTATAGGGTTGCAGATCCCTTTAGCTCCTTGGGTACTTTCTCTAGCTCCTCCATTGGGAGCCCTGTGATCCATCCATTAGCTGACTGTGGGCATCCACTTCTGTGTTTGCTAGGCCCCGGCATAGTCTCACAAGAGACAGCTACATCTGGGTCCTTTCGATAAAATCTTGCTAGTGTATGCAATGGTGTCAGCGTTTGGATGCTGATTATGGGGTGGATCCCTGGATAAGGCAGTCTCTACATGGTCCATCCTTTCATCTCAGCTCCAAACTTTGTCTCTGTAACTCCTTCCAAGGGTGTTTTGTTCCCACTTCTAAGGAGGGGCATAGTGTCCACACTTCAGTCTTCATTTTTCTTGAGTTTCATGTGTTTAGGAAATTGTATCTTATATCTTGGGTATCCTAGGTTTTGGGCTAATATCCACTTATCAGTGAGTACATATTGTGTGAGTTCCTTTGTGAATGTGTTACCTCACTCAGGATGATGCCCTCCAGGTCCATCCATTTGGCTAGGAATTTCATAAATTCATTCTTTTTAATAGCTGAGTAGTACTCCATTGTGTAAATGTACCACATTTTCTGTATCCATTCCTCTGTTGAGGGGCATCTGGGTTCTTTCCAGCTTCTGGCTATTATAAATAAGGCTGCTATGAACATAGTGGAGCATGTGTCCTTCTTACCAGTTGGGGCATCTTCTGGATATATGCCCAGGAGAGGTATTGCTGGATCCTCCGGTAGTACTATGTCCAATTTTCTGAGGAACCGCCAGACTGATTTCCAGAGTGGTTGTACAAGCCTGCAATCCCACCAACAATGGAGGAGTGTTCCTCTTTCTCCACATCCTCGCCAGCATCTGCTGTCACCTGAATTTTTGAACTTAGACATTCTGACTGGTGTGAGGTAGAATCTCAGGGTTGTTTTGATTTGCATTTCCCTGATGATTAAGGATGTTGAACATTTTTTCAGGTGCTTCTCTGCCATTCGGTATTCCTCAGGTGAGAATTCTTTGTTCAGTTCTGAGCCCCATTTTTTAATGGGGTTATTTGATTTTCTGAAGTCCACCTTCTTGAGTTCTTTATATATGTTGGATATTAGTCCCCTATCTGATTTAGGATAGGTAAAGATCCTTTCCCAATCTGTTGGTGGTCTCTTTGTCTTATTGACGGTGTCTTTTGCCTTGCAGAAACTTTGGAGTTTCATTAGGTCCCATTTGTCAATTCTTGATCTTACAGCACAAGCCATTGCTGTTCTGTTCAGGAATTTTTCCCCTGTGCCCATATCTTCAAGGCTTTTCCCCACTTTCTCCTCTATAAGTTTCAGTGTCTCTGGTTTTATGTGAAGTTCTTTGATCCATTTAGATTTGACCTTAGTACAAGGAGATAAGTATGGATCGATCCGCATTCTTCTACATGATAACAACCAGTTGTGCCAGCACCAATTGTTGAAAATGCTGTCTTTCTTCCACTGGATGGTTTTAGCTCCCTTGTCGAAGATCAAGTGACCATAGGTGTGTGGGTTCATTTCTGGATCTTCAATTCTATTCCATTGGTCTACTTGTCTGTCTCTATACCAGTACCATGCAGTTTTTACCACAATTGCTCTGTAGTAAAGCTTTAGGTCAGGCATGGTGATTCCACCAGAGGTTCTTTTATCCTTGAGAAGAGTTTTTGCTATCCTAGGTTTTTTGTTATTCCAGATGAATTTGCAAATTGCTCCTTCTAATTTGTTGAAGAATTGAGTTGGAATTTTGATGGGGATTGCATCGAATCTGTAGATTGCTTTTGGCAAGATAGCCATTTTTACAATGTTGATACTGCCAATCCATGAGCATGGGAGATCTTTCCATCTTCTGAGATCTTCTTTAATTTCTGAAAGGAAATTTTAAATTGGCTTTGAAGCATCTTGAAACTGCTACCTTCCAGAAATACAATGCTTATAGCATCCGTGTGTTGGCTCTCACTACCTGTAAAAAAAACACCCAGTGTGGCTGTGATTAGACACAGGAATTCCTAGTAAGAGTCCCTGATGCAATGTATCTTAATATACTATTATATAGCATTATGTACTGGAAAGAAAAAGAAAAACTTTAAACTTCATGTCATGACATTAAATATACCTAACTCAAATACTCATTAGCAACATCTATTTTTGAAGTATAAAAAAATATATCAGAGATTATGTGACCTGTCAATTTTATAGAGACCATATTTCTGGTGTGATTGTGTAATGATGAAAATAGCCACCTATGTAAATAGATGAATAGTTTTTCATTTAAATGAATAGTTACTTACTGGCTTCCTCTTGACTTAATATGACTTCTGAGGACCTGGGTGATGTGGAACCCCAAATTGATCATCAAATGGTTGACTGTATATTCTATGCTCATACTTTAAGCATTACTATGCTAGGGGTATGGCTCAATGGTAAACCATTTTCCTGGTACATGTGAGGCCCTTGGTTCAATCTCCACACTGGAAAAGAAAGAAAAAAAAAAGGAAGAAACCAAAAACAGAAGCACTGTTTTAGAAATGAATTCTGATGAATAAAGCAAGTGCTGGTGAGATTGTTCATAAAGGAGCCTGCTACCAAGCCTGAGAACCCAAGTCCAGTCCTCAGAACATGTAGTAGAAAGAAAGTACCCGCCCCTCCAAATTCCCCTCCTCCTCCTCCTCCTCCTCTTCCTCTCCTTTCTTCTTCCTCCACCTCCTCCTCCTCTTCTTTCTTCTTCCTCCACCTTCTCCTCCTTTTCCCCATCCTCTTTCTTCTTTTCCTCTTCATCCTCTTCTTCCTCCTCCTCCTTTTCCCTCTCCTCTTCTCTTCTTCCTCCTCCTCCATTTCCCTCTCCTCTACCTCCTCCTCCTATCTATCTTGCTACCTATCTGTATCTCTATATCTATCTCAATGTAATTTTTAAGGGAATTGTAAAATCAAGTGTCATTTTCTCCTTGCCGTTTTCAGGGAACAAGGAGGCAGCATGTTATAAATACAGTGATTGTTTATCGGGTTCCCAACTTCAAATTAAATACTGGTCAGCTCACTTTCTTGGTTTGGCAGATAATCTAATTCAATTGACTGAAGAAAAATCACTTGCTAAGTCTCTTGTAAGTAACTATGGTGAATATTTTTTTTTCCTTTCTCCAAGGAAAAAACCAAAATTTATTGTAAATGATGAACTACCAACCTGTATACTTTGTGGGAAAGTCACCATGAAAACCAGCGTGAAGGATTTTACAGAATCTTCTGTCATCTTTGAAGATGGTACAACAGAAGCCAACATTGATGTAGTGATCTTCACTACAGGATATGAATTTTCTTTTCCCTTTTTTGAAGAACCTCTCAAAAGCCTTTGTACAAAGAAGATCATCCTATACAAGCGAGTCTTTCCCCCAAATTTGGAGAGAGCAACATTAGCCATTATTGGCCTGATCAGCCTTAATGGGTCGATCTTAGTGGGCACAGAGTTCCAAGCACGATGGGCCACAAGAGTATTCAAAGGTATGTTTGCTTAATTTACACACAAATGCCATCAATTGAATCTGAGTTGCTGCCATTTTCGTAAAGTCAAACAGACATGAGCTAAGGTAATATAAAATACTAGAAGCATACTTAATGAACAATCAATCATATATGTGTGTGATATTATAAGAGATATGCATATGTCATTTCCTCTGACTGAGGGCAAGCTCTGCTGACTCTGTGGATGGGATAAGAATTGCTGTGAAAGTTGCCCACATAGAGACAAGAGTCCTTTCACATAGAAAAGAAGGTTAAACTAACAACAAGCCATGCTTTAAGACCTAAGCCTATATTGCTTTGAAATGAGATGTTACTCCTTTCCTAGACATTTGGGGAGATGCTTCAACCAGACCCACATCCTCATAATTTTCCCTGTCTCTCTATCTCACCTATAACTTCTCACACATGCCTATAAAATATTTGACTCTGGGCATCACTTGATGTCAGTTATCATTTCCAGAAGCTAAAGGGTCTGGAGACAGTTTTTGGATCCAACCCCAGCATTGAAACTCATCAGCTTTGTAAAGACCTCTTAAGATCTCAGGTCCTCCATCTATATAAGATTTGTGTCGAGGGTTTCTGTTTTGGGGGACTTGAGGGTTTTATTTGTTTTTGTTTGTTTTGGGGGTTTTTTGGGGGGGAGGGTGAGACAGGGTTTCTCGGTGTAACAGTCCTGGCTGTTCTGAAACTCACTTTGTAGACCAGGCTGCCCTCAAATACTCAGAGATCTGCCTGCCTCTGCCCCATGAGTTCTGGAATCAACTGGCATTTTCCACCATGACTGACCTTTTTTCAAGATTAATTTATTCAAATATATATATGTGTATAGATATCATCTAGAGCATATATACCATCTAGAGCATTATATATATCATCTAGAGTATATATGTGTGTGTGTATATATATGTATATATATACATATATATGTAATCTAAAGCATATATGTATATATGTATATATATGCTCTAGATAATACAACCACAAGAGGGCATCAGATATCAGATCCTATCACAAATGGATTTGAGCCACCATGTGGTTGCTGAGAATTGAACTCAGGACCTCGGGAAGAGCATCCAAGTGCTCTTAACCGCTGAGTCATCCTTCCAGCCCATCAAGGATTTCTTTAATGGGTACTTTCTACAAAGCAGAGTGCTTGACCCACCGTGAAGCCTACTAAGGGATATGCTCTGCTCTTACTGTAGGCATCCCAGCACACCAGTTAGGTCAGCAAGTGTTTTAAAGAACAGCAGCCACGTTGTTTTTAAATATAAATAGCTTTCACATTTGGATCAAAACTGTTATACTTAATAAATAAAAACAACCACCAGTAATCTCACACTGTAATTGCAACAGATATCAACCACACTTGAAAACCTATAATTGGGGCTCACAGGCTAAGAGAACTTTATGTTCTTGCAGAGAACACAGGCTCAGTTCCTAACACCTATATGGTAGCTTACTACCAGTTTCAGTGCATTCATGTAGGCAAAACACTCATATACAAAAAATAATACAAATTTATTTAAAGCAGACTGTTTTCTCCTAGGTTGATAAGTATTCTATTTATATGTATGTATTTGGTTATTCACGTGGGATTATCCAATGTGTATTTTATCGTGCTGGGGTTTGAGCACAGGGTCTTGTACGCCAGTCCAACACTCTATCCCTGAGGTACATTCTCAGCTTTCTTTCTTTTCTTCTTTTTCTTTCTCTTTTCTTTATTCTTTCTTTCTTTCCTTTTTTTTTTGAGATAAGAATTTACTAAAATTTCCAAGCTGACCTTGAGCTTGTCACCCTCCTGCTTTTGTCTCCTAAGCACCTCAAATCATAGGCCTGCACCACAAGCCTGACTGCATACATGCTATCTGAGTGGAAGGAAAGAAGAAATAAGACACATGTAGAAGGTCCTTATATTGCAAGAAAAAGAATTGCAACCTTTCATTAAATTATCAAAAAAATTGTATTTCTTTACAGCTGAATTAAAGTACTGTTACAATATTATCCAATTACATTAAAACCACAGAAGACTCTTAAATACCTAGGGTTGTTTATGAATAATGAGCTGTAAAATGCTTATTAAAATGATACAGTTGGCAAGACACAGCTTGATTGGCTCACACAGCATAAGTAATTGTGTGGTCCACTGGAGAGCTTCCAAGATGCACTTCAGCAACCAGAATCTTGCTCATTTTTGACAAGATAACAAAACCCTGGCAGAAAACATAGCACAGAGTTGCTTAGACCTAATTCTGAGGGTAATGAATGCACCTAGAACTGCCATTTTGGTACCAGAAGAGGATGGGAGACAGAGTGGATTATCAAGGTAACAAGTAGAGGCAAGTAAGAAAAGCTGGGGAAGTAGGTTCACATAAAGTAGGCAAGGGTAAAGTTCCCGAAAACCAAAGGGACAGAATGAGATTTTAGAGGCTGGGGACCACTAGAGAGAAGGGTCAGAGCCATGGTGGTAGGCTAAAATCTGGTTTAGAAGTAAAATGAACAGGAGCAGAGGTCAAGGTCTGAAGTTGTCCTAAGAAGGTTTGTTGCTGCTCTAGAGGCTGTGGGACCTGGGAGAATGGAGCCGACCAATAAGACAGACTGAAGTCTTATGCAATAACCAACTCTATTCAGAACTTCAGTTTATACTATGAGGGTTACAGAAGGTTGAATGAGCCGGGCGTGGTGGCGCACGCCTTTAATCCTAGCACTCGGGACGCAGAGGCAGGTGGATTTTTGAGTTGGAGGCCAGCCTAGTCTACAAACTGAGTTCCAGGACAGCCAGGGCTATACAGTGAAACGCTGTCTTGGAAAACCAAAAAAAAAAAAAAAAAAAAAAAAAAAAAAAAAAATTGAAAGAGTAAAGCTCTCATGAGCTCATGAGCTCAAGCTGTATACAATCACAAGGACAAGCTCCACATGGCCAAAAACGTATTTTTCTACAGAGTTATAGAAAGGATAGTTTAAACATTTAACTGAATACCAACAGCAAACAATAATGGGTAACCGGAAGTAAACTCCCTCCCTCCCATCTGATACACCTGGGAGGAGCACGAAAACCCATCCCAAGAACAATGACATGCTTTGAAGGAACTGAGGTCCCAAGACTTGTTTTCTTGGAGTGTTCTCGAAAGTACTCGGTTTTCTCCTCTCTCAACTCCTTTCCTGGACTGAGTTCCGACAGAGGTGGTCCTCACAATATACACAGACAGAACTCCTCCGAGGCTGAGACTGACCCACAGGAGACCTCGAAATAACAAAACAGAAGATGTGTCCAAAAATGGTCTCTCAGAGCGTTTCCATTTAAACAAGTGCCTCTAAACCACACACACACACACACACACACACAAGTGTCATTACACAATATAATATAGATTGTGTTGAGAGGGAAAGGGGGAACATAACTGTAGATGTGGAGGAACTACAGCAATTGTTGGAGCAGATGTGATGTCTGGTGTGTGTGGTGAGGGGCTGAGGATTGAGCCATCTGGCACCCATCTGAGAATCTGGTGATGAAGTTCCCTGGTTAACTGGAAGTTTCCTGTGTACTGCGGTTACTAAGTTCCAAGGTTGGAGGAGAGGGAGGCCAGAAATGAGAGGATGCAGAACTTAAGAAAAAGAAAAGCTAACATCTTTACTGTTGCTTCTGATCTTCCTCACAGGACTCTGTAGCATACCTCCATCTCAGAAACTGATGGCCGAAGCCACTAAAACGGAGCAGCTCATTAAAAGGTAAGAAGTACCCCCGCTATAGGGGATCCTTAGTAAATTCTACTCATCCCCCTGTGACTCGGAACATCTGTCCCTGTCTTCCTGCCTTGCCTTCACATGGTCCCATGAATTCCATTCTGAACGTAATTACTTCCCACCTCACAGGCTGGGCTTTGTCTATATTTGCCTTATGGCCTCTTCCTCCTTATTGTTGAACCCCAAAATTAGATCTCACTCATAGATGACCTCATCCTGGCCTGTGGCTTTAAATACCATTGTATAATTGATTATTCAAGTAATACTCCTGCCTCAGCCTCCCAGGTAGCTAGGATTATTCATTACCCTGTCCACGTATGAAATGCTTTCTGATCTAGTCTTTCATCAACATCTTATTTGGACAGACCAGGCTTTAGCCTCGTGTCATGCTCAAACACCAAAAGCCACGTCCTAAATGCTTCCCTTCCTACCTCCTATAACAAAGAACTTGCCCTCGCAGCTACACTTGCTAAATAAGCCCCCCTTGCTATTTCTTTCCAACTTAGAAAAGCATTCCCAAATGAAGTTTGATCCTAATACAGCAGTAACAAAGAAGTACGGTAGGGAGTTGATCTTATAACTTGGGAGATGCAGAACAGGGGGTGGGTGGCTAATGACTATTATTTGCCATTTTTGCCCGTAGGGGTGTGATTAAAGATACCAGCCAAGACAAACTGGACTTCATTACCTACATGGACGAGCTCACTCAGTGCATAGGCGCGAAGCCCAGCATTCCACTTTTGTTCATTAAGGATCCAAGATTGGCTTGGGAAGTTTTCTTTGGACCATGTACCCCTTACCAATACCGCCTAGTGGGCCCTGGAAGATGGGATGGAGCCAGAAATGCCATCCTGACACAGTGGGACAGGACTCTGAAACCATTAAAAACTCGAATTGTTCCTAAGTCCCCCGAGCCTACCTCCCTCTCACATTACTTAATAGCTTGGGGGGCACCTGTCCTGCTTGTCTCTCTTTTACTTATCTACAAATCTTCACATTTTCTTGAATTGGTACAAGGTAAGCTACCGAGAAGATTTCCCCCTTACCGATTACTGTGGTACATGCCCCAGAACTCATGAGTTGGTCTCCAGTTTACCAATGGAGGAAGGTGTCTGGGACACCCTCTTTAAACAGATTGGTGCTGCTCTCAACACTGGATCACTCTCAGTAGGGCAGGTTGTCATAAAGCAAGGCTGCCTCTGATCTCATCACGTTTTTTGTGCATTTATTTGTGCCCTTTGAACTTTCTACCATGTAATGACATAGAACAAACCTCTCACTAGAAGCTGTCACTGTATCCTTGAGCCCTCCAGCCTCCAGAACCATAAACAAAATTTACCCATTTCATTCATTCTATTGTGATGATGGGAAATGATCTGAGATGCCTCATTACTGATTGCTAAAGATTAATATGATTGCTTGTGAGGGCTGCACTAAGCCATGAGAGTTCCCCCTCAAGTATCTTGGGCATGCCTACTCTCTTCCCATAGTGTCTTCCAAGTTCATGCCTCACTGGCATGCCCATAGGCCAACCTATCTAGGCAATTACCCGCTGAGAATCTATTTCAAGATTATTTTAAGTTATGTAAAGCTGACAATTATAAAATACCTATCATGCGTAGAATCACACGACTTTTTGTTTGAGGGACTGTGGAGTTTTGTGGGGTCTGGTGTTTCAGGAGTATTTTGGTTTTGGTTTAAGATGAGGTCTCAGTATATGGCTTTGGCTGGCCTTGAACTCTTAAGGAGATCTTCTCACCTCTGCCTGACTGCTGTAATGTAAAAATATGTGCCACCAAACCCAGCTGTCACTTGATGTTTTGTATCTTATAATAAATGATGGAGCCTTCTCAGTTGTCATTATTTTATTCTAAACATTACTTAATAGAAAGCATAGCTAAGTAAATATTTGATTATTGGATGAATAAGTAGTGACTTCATTGACTAACGTTTTTCTTCTGACTCCATCTGTCCTTGTTCTCCTGCCAACATAATCCCTCATCCTCAATTAACTTAGCCTTGTAAAGAAACAAGGACACTCTATTGAGGATGACTGTTTAAGTAAAAGGCAATCCATGGGGCAATTAGAGGAACAATAACTGCTGGGTCACTGTGACACAAGTATGCTGCTAAGGATGACTAATCGGGAGGAAAACAGACTAACCAGAACTAATGAGAAGGAGACCTGGATTTTGATACCAGCTCCCTTGTGAGCTCTGGAGCCTTGGCCAAATTACTTAGCCTCCGTGACCTCAATCTGGAAAATGGTGGCACTAACCACCGGCACCTTACAATGAGCACTGCCTGAGACATGCAGAGTATGTCATTCAGAGTAAACTAACTGCTGGTTGTTTCAAACATTCCATCCTCTGAATTAAAAGATTAGAAAACTACCACTATTTCCTGTTGCTGTTCCTACGGTATAACCAGGTGTGGCCTTTGCTTCCCACAGTTCTCCATGGCAACGCTTTCCAGCTAGTATTGTCCGTGGATTCCCCCATCACCATTCGCTCCAACATGCAACAGCAAGAGAACATTAACCAGGGAGGAACTGATTTCAAGCTTTAGCAGCATCCCTTCTTTAACAGCTGGTTAATGTGTCTAGGTTCTTACTGACAACTCCCCAGTACAAGGGGCACTTAATTTCAAACCTGCAAAACTAACTAAAGCTGACCACCATAAACAAAAGTCTTTGTCTATGCTATTGGTGTCTCTCACTGAGTCCTTTAGGAAGCAAGCAGACAAAGATGTATTTATTAGCCCACCATAACTTAGATATATACTATACTATATATTTTTCCTATATATAAATTTTCAAATAAGAAATCAAAGTGTCAGAGAAGTAATTCTTCTTTGGTCACACAGAAAATAGGAGTGAACCCAGAGATCTGAATCCCTAAAGTCCAGGCTATCTCACTGGCTTCCTTGAGAGGCAATGCCTTTGCCTCCAGCCATCTCAGCTTACCTGTCACTGAAGCCCCACATAGCACTATGTCATGGTCTCCTCCAGGGAGCCTTCCTTGCTTACTTTTCCTCCTCCTTGCTACTTCTACACTTTAAACAGATCTTTAAATATTGGGGGTACCACATGCCATGACTCCAGCACTCCAAGAAAAGACAGTAGCAGGAAATGCCCATCATAACTAACTGCATTTTAAATGATAATCAGAATTTCATAGTAAATAAGAGGCTTGATCAACAACATTAGAAATTAAACTAAAAATTATGAAAATAAGTGTGCTTGTCTTTTATTTAACAACATAGTAATTATAATTGGGATTGTCGGACAACAAGTAGTGCCTTGTGACAATTTACATGACAGCAACTTAGAACAATCCTCAGTCTCTCACTACTTTGAAGACTAGAATATAAAATGAGTGATTTTTTTATAAAGCTTTTATTACATTTATGTATTAGGCGTGCGCATGCATATGCTATGAGGCACGTGTGGAAGTAAAAGGACAACTTGTAGGAGCCTTGTGGGTCCCAGCATGTGGACCATGCTGGTTTTAGGGATCAAGCATCAGGACTTAGAGGCAAGCTCTTTACCTGCTGAGACATCTCTCTATCCCAAGATTAGTGATAATTTTAATAGTCAAAGTTTGATTTTTTTTTTTGCAAAGTGACTCAAACTTTAACTATCTCGTATTTTTGTCAATGTCTTTTGAAATGTCTATCATGTTGGAATATTTGCCAACTGTCTCTATGACATTTTTATTTTTTTTTTCTATATGGAGTTTCATCCCAACTCTGTAGCAAGAAACTCACTGTAGTCTCCCTTTCCTATCTGACCCCAGTCCCCAAAATCACAGATCTTCTCCCTACAACTCATTCCATTATCCTAGCCTCTAACACCAGCAGACATTCACTAGGAACACAACAGCTAAGCAGAACAGGGAAACAGGTAAGCTAACTGAAGTCCCTCACCACTCCCTCCTCCCTTCCAAATCCAATCCCTGTCTTATCCCCAGCTCTGCAGCAGAACAACCAAGAAGCTTTTCCTGGACCCCTGTCCACATAGCCTGTGGATTCCATAGCTCTTCCCTTTCTAAACTCCCTTCCCCCACCCCACCCCCAACTCACTGCTTTGTGCCAGACCCCAACCACAACAGGGATCCTCTGAGACCCAAGAGACAATCTTCAACAAGTAGGTTAAAGATGGACCCACCTCTCCCACTGCTCCCAAATTCCAATCCTCCCAGTCCCATTCCCAGATCTCTAACAGGAAAACGTCTTCTATCTCCCTTTTGTCTTTACCCTCATTCCCAACAGATCACAAAGACCTTCCTCCCCAAGCTTCCTTTCCCCAACAGATGCCAACCCAGATTACTATATTCAGCAAAACTTTCAATCACCATAGAGTGAGAAAATAAGATATTCCATGATAAAATCAAAGTTAAACAATATTTATCTACAAATCTAGACTTCTTCTGGGTCTAGAAAGAAAACTGCAGCCTAAGGTGGTTAACCATATACATCAAAACACAGGAAATAAATCATTTCATAACATCAAAATTAAAAGAAGGGAAGCACACATGCACACATACCACATACCAGTGTCACCACCACCAATGACAACAACAAAATAACAGGATCAATAATCATTGGTCATTGATATCTCTCAATAGTAATTTTCTCAGTTCCCCAATAAAAAGACACACACCCAAGTTTGTAAAAGAAATATTCCTATAGTTTAAATGACATATTGACATTCTTATGCTTATAGTGGGAGACTTCAATACTCCATTCTCACAAATGAACAGGTCATACCAAAAACCTAAACAGAAATACTGGACCTAACAAAGGTAGATCAATAGAATAGAATTGAAGACCCAGAAATGAACCCACACTCCTGTGGTCACTTGATCTTTGACGAAGAAGCTAAAACCATCCAGTAGGAAAAAAAGACAGCATTTTCAACAAATGGTGCTGGTTCAACTGGTGGTGCACATGTAGAAGAATGCAAAAAGGAAAAGCCTTGAATACTAGGACACAGGGGAAAACTTCCTGAATAAAACACCAATGGCTTATGCTTTAAGATCAACAATTGACAAATGGGAGCTCATAAAATTGTAAAGCTTCTGTAAGGCAAAGGACACTATCAATAGGACAAAACAGCAACCCACAGATCGGGAAAAGATCTTTACCAACCCCACATCTGATAAAAGGCTAATATCCAAAATATACAAAGAACTCAAGAAGTTAGACTCCAGAGAACCAAATAACATTACTAAAAAGTGGAGTACAAAGCTAAACAGAGAATTCTCAACTGAGGAATCTTAAATGGCTGAGAAGCACTTAAAGAAATGTTCAACATCCTTAGTCATCAAGAAAATGTAAATCAAAATGACCCTGAGATTCCATCCACTTCACACTAATCAGAATGGCTAAGATCAAAAATTCAAGTGACAGCAGATGTTGCCAAGGATGTGGAGAAAGAGGAACACTCCTCCATTGCTGGTGGGACTGCAAGTTAGTAAAACTACTTTGGAGATCAATCTAGTGGTTTCTGAGAAATTTAGAAATAACTCTACCTGAAGACCCAGATATACCATTACTGGGCTATACCCAGCTACACTCAAAAAATGTTCTACCATATAACAAGGACACATGCTCCACTATGTTCATAGCAGCCTTATTTATAGTAGCCAGAAGCTGGAAACAACCCAGATGTCCCTCAACAGAAGAATGGATACAGAAAATGTGGTACATTTACACAATGGAGTACTACAAGCTATTAAAAAGAATGAATTTATGAAATTCCTAAGCAAATGGATGGACCTGGAGGGCATCATCCTGAGTGAGGTAACCCAATCACAAAGGAACTCGCACAATATCTACTCACTGATAAGTGGATATTAGCCCAGAAACTTAGGATACCCAAGATATAAGATACAATTTGCTAAACGCATGAAACTCAAGAAGAACGAAGACCAAAATGTGGACACTTTGCCCCTTCTTAGAAATGGGAACAAAACACCCATGGAAGGAGTTACAGAGACAAAATTTGGAGCTGTGACAAAAGGATGGACCATCTAGTGGTTGCCATATCCAGGGATCCATCCCATAATCAGCTTCCAAACGCTGACACCATTGCATACACTAGCAAGATTTTGCTGAAAGGACCCAGATATAGCTGTCTCTTGTGAGACTATGCCAGGGCCTAGCAAACACAGAAGTGGATGCTACAGTTACCTATTGGATGGATCACAGGGCCCCCAATGGAGGAGCTAGAGGAAGTACCCAAGGAGCTAAAGGGAACTGCAACCCTATAGGTGGAAAACAATATGAACTAACCAGTACCCTGGAGCTCTTGTCTCTAGCTGCATATGTATCAAAAGATGGCCTAGTTGGCCATCACTGCAAAGAGAGGCCCATTGGACTTGCAAACTTTATATGCCCCAGTACAGGGGAACGCCAGGGCCAAAAAGGGGGAGTGGGTGGGTAGGGTAGTAGGGGGGTGGGTATGGGGGACTTTGGGATAGCATTGGAAATGTAAACAAGGAAAATACCTAGTAAAAAAATTTTTAAAAAAGAAAGAAATGTATAACCATCCTTAACCATCAGGTAAATGTAAATCAAAACTACTTTAAGATTCCATCTTACATCTGTCTGAATGGCTAAGATCAATAACACAAGTTACTTATCATGATGATGAGGATGTGGGAGCAAGAGAAACACTCCTCTATTGCTGGTGAGAGTGCAAACTTGTACAGCCACTGTGGAAATCAATATGGTGGTTCCTCAGACAGTTGGGTATTGATCTACCTCAAGACCCAGCTTTACCACTTTTGAGTATATACCCAAAGAATGCTCCATTCCACAACATACACTTATTCAACCATGTTCATTGCAGCTTTATTTATAAAGGCAAGAAACTGCAAACAACCTGGATGTCCCTCAACAAAAGAAGGGATAAAGAAAATGTGGGATATTTATGCAATAAAGTAACTCAGCTATTTAAAACATGACATCATAAGATTTTCAGGCAAATGGATGGGACTAGAAAAAGTCATCCTGAATGAGGGAACCCAAACCCAGAAAGATAAATATGCTATGTAGTCACCTATAAGTGGACATTAGCCTTTAAGTAAATGATAACCAATCTATAATCTGTATACCCAGAGAGGTCAGGTAAAGAGGAGGGGTCTAGAGATGTATCTACATCTATCTCCCTGGGAGGAGGAAATAGAATAGATTTTACCAGTGGACTTGGGGCAGGTAGAGATAGGAGCAGCAGGGATTGGGCTGAAGGGGAGATGAGTTAGAGGGAGAGAGTGCAGGGAGAAGTGGCTATAAGTGGGGAGCATTTGGGAGGGGGGTTGCAGTGTGGAAACCCGATGCAGTGGAAACTTCCTAGGATGTATGAAAGTGATCCTAATGAGGACTCAGTAACCGGGGAGACAGAGTCTCACTCAGCCCGCATCTCTTGTAGCCAGGCAAGTCTTCCGGTGGAGGGACTAGGTTGCAATCAGTTGAGTTGTTGCCCAAAAAGGTCCAACGGAAATCATCAAACAATCCAGACTGTTGCGAAGACAAACGGTTGCCCTCAAAAAACTGACAGTGGGACCCCATTGCCGAAGACAACACAGAAGTAATTCATTGAACCTGGAGAGGTCAAGCTGGTGCCTAGATGGAGCCTTACCCCTACATTCTACTCTCCTTGGTGCAGGAAGATACTGTATAGGCTACTAAAAGAGAAATGTGATATCAACCTAGCCACAGAACATTTAACCTTCAATCTGTCCTGCCTGCAAAATAGGCTAGGGCAATGTTGGAACAGAACTTTCAGGAGTGGCCAACCAAAGTCTGATTTAATTTAAGGCCCACTCCATGAGAGAAAACCCATGCCTGACATTGCTTGAGTAACAAAGAACGAGAGAGACTAGGTAGTCCAGAAACTTAAGGTGTCTTGGTTCAGCTTCTATTGCTGTGAAAAAAAAAAAAACACTACTACTATACAAAGCTTGTTCTAAAACTCATTTAATTGGGACTGTCTTACAGTTTAGAGGTTTAGTCCATTGTCATCATGATAGGAAGCATGACATCACACAAGCAAACATAGTGCTGGAGGAAAAGCTGAGAATTCTACATCTGGATCCACTAACAGCAGAAAGAGAAAGTGATATGGGTCTGGCTTGGGCGTCCAAAGCCCAAATCTAGTGACACACTTCCTCCAACAAGGCCATACCTATTCCAAAAAGGCCATGCCTACTCCAATGAGACCACACCTCCCAATAGTGCCACTGCCTCTGAGCTTATGGGGGCTATTTTCATTGAAACCATCACATATGGTAAAACTAAACACTACTACTCCAAAAATAAAGTATTAATTAAATTATTCCTAATAATATTCTGCTATACTCATAGATCAGTGTCTTATTCAGTCATCAGGGAGGCATCCTCTGACAGCAGATGGCAAAAGATGCAGAGACCCACAGTCAAACATGACATGAGGAGAGTGTCTAAATGGAGGTTTCTATAAAATCCCTCCTCTCAGAGCTCAGGAGAATCCTGCGAAAGAGGAGGTGGAAAGATTGTAAGAGTTGGGGGAGGAGGGTATAGAGAACACTGGGAAAACAAGGTCCTTGAATCAACTAAGCAAGGTACATATGAGCTCACAGAGACTGAAGTAGCAAGCAAGTACAGGTCCCACATTGGTCTACTGCAGGTCTCTCCATCTGTAATATAGCTATTGGCATGGTATTTTAATGGAACTCCTTACTGTAAGACTGAGTGGGTCTCTGACTTCTTTGCCTTCCTTGGGACTCCTCTCCTCCACTGTGTCCAAGTTCAATATGATAGTTTTTGCTTCATCTTATTATGTTTTTTTTCATGTTCAGTTGTTATCTCTTAGAAGGTTGTTTTTTCCTAATAAGAGACAGAAATGGAGATGGCTCTGGGGGGGGGGGGTTGTGGAGGAACTGAGAGGAGGAAAGTGTCAGAAACAATGATCAGGAGATATATATATATATATATATATATATATATATATATATATATACTGTATGAGGAAAGAATTCATTTTCAATAAAAATGGGAAAGTGTCTATGATTTAATTTTGCTAGATTCAAATTCACCAATGGCTTCACAGTTCTCCAGTGTCACTATCATCAATTTTATAAACTCCTTCGGTTCTGCTGGCTGTTTTGTGACACTTTGTCACTGATTGGCATTGTCTTCATTGCCATACAATCATCAGACACATGTGACTGGTGAGATACTGAGGATCCAGATCTGTGGCTGTATTAGTAGCTTACACAAAGTAAATGAACTCACTATATAGACAGGGATGGCCTTGAACTAAGAATTCACAGAGAGCAACTGCCTTTGCCTCCCAAGTGCTGGTATTAAAAGCTTGCACCACCACACCTAGCTGCACTAAGTTCTGACCTCTCCCTTAAACTCTTAACAAAATCGGTCAAATCAGTATTTTGTAGAAGTAACACATTTGCATTTCTCTGATGACTGAAAACTACACTGGGGGGTAGATTTCCTTGGTGGCAATCATCGATGAGCCAGATGTCCCAATGCTTGCTGCATTTCAGCTGAGTGACAGCTTGCTACTTATGCCTTGAGAGTCAGCCTCTGAAATGAAGACAGTTCTCGGGGGTTTACTTGGGAGCTTGGACCTGCATGCCAATTTTGTTTTCCTCTGCATATATTTCACATCACCGCTGGCACATACATAATACTTTCAGTCCAAGTTACAGAATAACTCAAATCAGTCTCCATGGGTTTGGCTGCAATGAAGCAAGGCTGCCTCTTGTTTCATTACTTTTTCACACATGTATTTGCCCTTCTACCTTTCTACCATGTAATGACAGCATTTACATGGCTTAACTCTTCATGGAACATCGTTTTCATTTGTAACTAGAAATAGTTTCTTGTAGTCAAAATTACCTTCATTATTTCTTCACATATATCTTTGCTGAGAGTGGGTTTTAAAATATGAAATTAATCCAAATATGTGAGCCGTCTTCTTCTTATTCGTTAAGAAACTAAAACACCCCCCTTGTGATAGTTTGCATATGCTCAGCCCAGGGAGTGGCACTATTAGAAGGTGTGGCCTAGTTGGAGTCACTGTGGGTATGGGCTTTAAGACCCTCATCCTCGCTGCCTGGAAATCAATATTCTGCTAGCAGCCTTCAGATGAAGATGTAGAAATCTCAGCTCCTCCTGCACCATGCCTGCCTGGATACTGCCATGTTCCCTCCTTAATGATACTGGACTGAACCTCTGAACCTGTAAGCCAGCCCCAATTAACCGTTATCCTTTATAAGACTTGCATTGGTCATGGTGTCTGTTCACAGCAATAAAAACCCTAACTAAGACACCCCTTGTCATATCTCTTTATGTAATTGACTTTAACTTACATAAATCTGAGAGGGGGAGTTAAATAGGCTAAAGTTGTAGCTCTGTGACAGAATTTTTGCTTTTTAGGTTCTGTCCTAAGCAAGACCTAAGAACCAGGGATCCAATACTGAAACACAAGAGAACCTTAAATAAAAAGAATCAGTGTGAGGGAGTATCAGGGAGATGGCTCAGTGAGTAAAGTGCTTCCCTTGCAAGCATGAGTCTGAGCCAGGAGTGGTGAGTGTTTGTAATGTGAGCACTAGGGTGATGGAGACTGGGGGAGCCAGAAGTCTTCCTCGTAGGCCACCTCACCCACTTGGCAAGCTCCAAGCCATTATGAGACTCTGTCTTAGAGAAGTACACAAAAGCTCAGAAACAACATTCAAGGTTGTCCTCAGACCCCTATAAACATATACACACCCACGCATGTGCTCACACATGCACCTGTACTCACACACTAAATAATACAAAAATAATTGGTGTGCGAGGTCAATTAGATATGCACGCCCATCACCTAAGTGCAAAGAGGAGAGTGAAGTATTAGATTTGTAACTGTGCTGTCTACCGGTGCAGAACTCTGCTGGCAGATTTTTCAATTCCAGACACTTAACCACACTGACAAGTGAAGTGTAGCCTGCAGCCCTATGCTGTCAACTTAAGCTTCGGGTGCAGCTTAGGATCCAATTTCTGGAATCCTTTAATCCTAATAACTGAGAAATACTCTCTTAAAGAAACTCAGCTCCAGCTGACCTTTGCTGAACAAGTATTTCGGAACTGGCCTTGGAGACAGAAAAGTCAATCAGGCATGGATGCCGTATGTACGGTTCATTGGGAGAAGTTATTATCTAGTCTGAGAGTGAGCCTGATCTTGGATGTTTATAAAGGATTAGAGAAGCAATTGTGAGTGTTTCCATTTCCTAGTTGAAAATGAAGAGTCCCAAGATAATCCACAAACCCACTACTTTATTAAAACCACTTTGTCTCCTGTCAGTGATCACAAAATTCATATAGTTCATTATAAGAGAATAGCTTAAATAAAATCATGAGCTATCAAGAAGACTAGGAGCCGAACCAGACTTTGGAATATCACACTCAAGGAAATTAACATTAATCCAGTGGAAAAAAAATCTCTTGCTCAATATCAAAATACATCCAAAGCCGAACCAAGACTGGTCCTTGCGGAGCTCTCTGGCACCATTTCTGAAAAGGTACCTGCTACAAAGGAAACCCTTCAAGTGAAGGAAATTTTTGTTTAAAAAAAAAATACTAAGCTTCAAATATTTCATTTTTACTTTAATAAAAATAAAAATGAATTAATAAATAAATTCATCTTGAAAGCACTTATTTTTATTTTTCTGGGACTACCTTTTTGCATGCACATGTGTTCTAACATCTCGATCTTCGAAACTGAGTTCACTGGATGTGTTCAAAGCAACTCCTGAGTCTCTGTAGTAATAGTAATCACATTAACTCTTCAGGAGAGACACAAAAATACACACACGGGGTTGGTGAGATGGCTCAGTGGTTAAGAGCATTGACTGCTCTTCCAGAGGTCCTGAGTTCAAATCCCAGCAACCACATGGTGGCTCACAACCATCTGTAACGAGATCTGACGCCCTCTTCTGGTGTGTCTGAAAAACAACTACAGTGTACTTACATGTAATAAATAAATAGATCTTTTAAAAAAAAAATACACACACATTGACACACGTGTTCTCCTGGAGTCATCTTGTTTGTACCAGGCAAAGATGTCCCCTTCAGCAACCTCTAAGAATTTTACCTGGCATGTGACAAATAGTGCAAAAGAAAGATCAAATGGCCCACTGGTAAGAGCAAAAATACTAAAGAGACAAAAGCAGAGAAGAGGACCAACCAAGAGGAAAGACAAAGGGAAGCAAAGACCCCCAACTTAAACAGTGGAGACCTCCTGGTCATACAGAAGAATTAAGCCACTCTCAGCAAAACTCAGAAACTCAGGAGCAAAAGCAATGCCTGAGGCCAGGTGTGCTAGTGCACACCTGTGATTCCAGTGCCTCGGAGATGGGGCAATAAGACTAGAACTTCCAGGCCAACCTAGGCTACATAGTGAATATGAGAACATTCTGGGTTATATGAAATGTTGTGTCAAAAAAAATAAAAACAACCCATTGTTAACATCAAAAGAACTATGAGCTATGTATTCTGAGGGGTAATGTATCATTGCACCCAAGAAACAAGAACAGGATGTTTTAAAAGAATAATAAAAAAAAGAAGCTTGAAGAAAATAAAAATGGGAGTGAAAGAAAAGTTCAGGAATCCTACAGAAAGTGAGACCAAAGATAAAATGATGAATCATAAGAAAACTAAGAACTGGGTACCATGTAGGAAGCATAACATGGTTTTTAATTGTCTATTTCATTTTGTCCTTGTTTTTGGCTGTGATGCGGGGCAAATCTAGAGCCTCGCACACACTGGCCAACCTTTCATTAGATTCCTTTTGGAAATCAGACAGCTGAATAAGAGAGCTTCCAGAACTAGAATGGACAATCAGAATAAAATATCAAAGAAATAACACCTCTTTCCCTCCCCACCCCCAAAAAAAAATCTGAAAGCCTAGACAGCAAAGGCTTACTGAAAACCTTGCACAGTGAGTGAGAAAAGTCTCAAGCTAGGCTCCCTGAAGTTCTGTTTCAGACACGTGAAGCTTCTAAGTCCCATGACTAGTAGCAGTGAGCTGCCTAGATACAAGAGCCCAGCTCAGAGACACCAGGATTAGAGGTGTGAACTGGGAGACATTTGCATAGGAAAAGCATTTGAAGCCAAAGCACAAATGAAACAGCTGATGAGGAGTTGTGCAGATACAATGGTTCATACCTGTCATCTCACATTTAGAAGACTGAGGCAGGAGAATGGCTTCTACAACACTGTAAGTCTGGGCCAGCCTTGGGCTTTGCTTCCATATACTTCCTTCCACAATCCCAGCACAAAGACTTTGTTCAGTGCTCACGGATACCCAGATTTAAACACACACATACACACATATATGTATATATGTATATACACACACACACACACACACATACATACACACACACACACATATATATATATATATGTGTGTGTGTATGTATATATGTATGTTGAAGTCATGCAATCTCAGGAAGGAAATAACCATGTGTTCTCTTACATATGTACATCCTATCATATAACACACACACACACACACACACATACACACACACACACACTTGCATACAGAACAACATGTAGAACAGAAAACAAGAAAGGGTAAATAGGTGACAGGGAAAGCCTGAATGCAGGTGATGAATACTTGAATCATAGAATAGGATATAAAGCTAATTATTTTTTTCTGCTTTTAATTATGCCCAGATTTTAATATTAACAAAATGCGCTATTGTGAAGAACAGCTGCAAATGCCCCGCTCAGACAGGACACATGAACTCTAGCAAGCAGCTCCCCCTGCTGGCCTGGGGTTTTTTTTGTTTGTTTGTTTGTTTGTTTGTTTCTTTGGGTTTTTTTAGAATTAATTTTTTTATTAGGTATTTTCCTCATTTACATTTCCAATGCTATCCAAAAAGTCCCCAATACACTCCCCCCCACACTCCCCTACCCACCCACTCCCACTTTTTAGCCCTGACATTCCCCTGTACTGGGGCATATAAAGTTTGCAAGTCCAATGGGCCTCTCTTTCCAGTGATGGCCGACTAGGCCATCTTTTGATACATATGCAGCTAGAGTCAAGAGCTCTAGGGTACTGGTTAGTTCATAATGTTGTTCCACCTATAGGGTTGCAGATCCCTTTAGCTCCTTGGGTACTTTCTCTAGCTCCTCCATTGGGGGCCCTGTGATCCATCCAATAGCTGACTGTGAGCATCCACTTCTGTGTTTGCTAGGCCCTGGCATTGTCTCACAATGGTTTTTAATGATGCTCTTGAAAAGTCCTGAGACTGAACTAGAGTTCAGGTTAGTGGACAAGCCAGAACAACCTCAGATGACTCTTCAAAGCAAAACAACTGTTCTAATCACAGACCATGCTTATCCCCAATAGATTTCCACTACTGGAGACTGTGTTACTATTCATTCAATATTTAAAGAGAAAATTCACCCCACTTTTTTTTAAAAGATTTATTTATTTATTATATGTAAGTACACTGTAGCTTTCTTCAGACACTCCAGAAGAGGGCGTCAGATCTTGTTACAGATGGTTGTGAGCCACCATGTGGTTGCTGGGATTTGAACTTCAGACCTTCGGAAGAGCAGTCGGGTGCTCTTACCCACTGAGCCATCTCACCAGCCCCCACCCCACTTTTTGAAGACCATTTGCCATGTGAAAGAGCTACATCAAGTCATGCTATATTGGCACATTGGTTATTCCAAGATGAAATCGCCTGGTAAATTAACTTTGGAAAGACTAATTTGGCATCTTCTACTTCCCGAGGCAAGACACAGATTCTTTGGGGAGAGATGCTCTCTATATACCACGGATATTCAGCACTTACCTACAAATAGTTTGTTGCAGAAAAGTATACCCTGTTAAAATAAATTCTTAACACATCATTCCTACCAACTCTAATGGAAAGGGATTGCATGAGCGAATGCTGAAGGTGGCCATCTTGCTTACTGTCATCCCTAGTAATGTATCCAACTTCAGAGAGCCCATAGGTAGCTGGATATTCAAGTATGGAGCCCTTGAGAGAAACTGAATACTCATAAAGAAAGTAGGGAACAGTATACATCACTGGATAGCTACAATACATGTGTAACAGCAATATGCCTAACAATGTGGTTCTGTGTTTGGCTATGGCATAAGTCATTAAAAGTGAGTCTAGGAAGAACAGAATAGCCCTGTGTGAGTAGACAGGCATGTGATGGAAAGACTGCTGCAGAGCCCTTAGAAACCTTCCCTGAGGAGCTGGAGAGATGGCTTGAAGGTTATGAGAGCTTGCTGCTCTTGAAGAGACCTGGAGTTCAGTTCCCAACCCCCACCTGATGGCTCAGACCTGCCTGAAACTCCAACTCTGGGGGATCCAACTCTCTCCTCTGGCCTTTGCTGGCTCTTACCTGTATGTGGTACACATAAACTCCTACAGACACATAGATAAACACAAAAAGAAATGAGAAAGAGATCAACCTTGAAAGTTACTCTTCTTGGGTGAATTTTTGGACTGAGTTTGTTCCCTCTAGATAAGTGGTCTGGAGGATCTGTAACTATGTTAGTCATTTCTGCACACACACACACACACACACACACACACACACACACACAAGCATCAGGAGACCCCTGAGAATCCAAACTCTCTCCTATATGCTTTCCTGAAATACCTTGGGTGTCTGAGCTCAAGATTTCAATTTGCTTAGCTACTAAGAACTAATGGACGAAAAGGAAGAGGAGAAGGGGGGATCAGAAAGGAAGGAGAAGAGACAAGAACTTCTGTGGAGTGTTTTCATTTTTGCATTAGCAGTAATGTGGAGAACCGTTTGGAATTCTCTAGTTTGCGCCTGTGAAAAGCCCGAGTAAATAAACTAGCCTGCTTATTTATTTTATATAAACCAATTCGGTAGGCAGCTGCACACTGAAGATGCATGTATGCAATAAGCTCTAGTCTCCTAGTGCTAATATTCAAGTGGAAAGATGGAAATTAAATGCACCACCATAACATAACTAATGACAGGTGTGAGATAGGCTTTGAGGGACCATACAGGAGGGAAGCATCCGATGAGCTAACTGAGGGAAGGGGTGTGCTGAGGAATATGTTTGGGGAAGTGAGCCTTTAAATAGACACAAAAGAGAGACTGCTGCTCCTCAGATGCCGGCTGGAGGAGTAAGGGAATTCCAAGACAAGGACAGTAGGCAAGAAGTCCCTGAGCAAAAGATAGTGTGTCACATTGCTCAGGGGACAGGATAATGAAGAATGAAAGACCCAAGGTTAAAATCAAGCAAGACTTTAGAGGCCATGGTCATTGCTTCTCACTTGATCAAAGTTAAAAAGAACATGATTTAATTCGTGTTTCTCAATTTTTAAATACTACTTAGAGTGTTTAAAAAATCATACTAAGGTATGCTTGATTTATGATGTAACTCACCCACTTAATGATACAGTTTGACAAATTTTATAAATTGACTTAGTTGTCATTCATCAATGCAGTCACCTCAAAATGTGCCTGGTGTCCTGGGCACCTTTCTTTTTCTACACCTCTCCCAGAGCGACCACTGATTTGATTTCTAACTCCATGGACAGGGCTCAGAAGTGGTTTACGTGGTCCCAGTGTAGGAGTGTTGAAGTACTGGAATGTTTAAGAGGTTGGGCTAGTAGCTAGCAATAGGTCATGAGGTCTCAGGAATCTTACCAGAAATTGAGAAACACAAACAGGTAGGTGGATATGAGAAGAGTGTCTACACCCAGGAAGGTGACAACATAAGGGCACTCTGTCATTCCCTGCCCACACTCAGAACATCACCGCCTGTTCTAAGAAACATTCTAACAACAACGCTGATAAAGTAGAATGTAACAGTAGACAGTGACCAGGGATGGGAGGTAACAGGATATCGCTTGCTCTAAAGAACATAGGGAGGTGCCTGAAAAGTAGAAAGCTTTTGTTCAGAGCTCCTAGTGAAACTGTCCCTTCAAAAACTGAGTAACATTATACAGACTGAGCAGGTTATATTTAGGAACACATTTGTTCAGATATGCATGTGCCAACAATTAGTGAAAAACAGAAGCCATGGATAAGGAAGGAAGGAAGGAAGGAAGGAAGGAAGGAAGGAAGGAAGAAAAAGAAGGAACAAAGAAACAAAGGAAGGAAGGGAGGGATACATGGATGAGAAGGAGGTAGAAAGAAAAAAGTTGATAGGAGAAATTATGTAATTATAATCAACAAAAAGAAAATTTGACTATCAGAAAGTTCCTAGGAGTTCAACCTAAAGAAGGAGCCACACAGGAAGTGATCATCCCTACTCTCCCAGTGAGCCTCTCAAGACAAAACAAAATACATCCTTGGTCCTTTCTGCATTCACCTCCCCCATCTAGTTCAAGCTCTCCAGACTTGCTGATCTCCACACTTGGCTTCCACTTGAGCTAAGGCATCCTTGCTTCTGCTCTTGCCTCTTGAAACCCATACTCCCTTCACCTGCCAAAAGCACACGTTTCCCTGCTTAAAACATTGCATTAGCTTCCCCTCCCACATACAACAAATCTCAGACTCTAGCCATAGGACATTGGCCACAGGACTGCTCAGGCCACTTCCTCTAATACTAAAATCTGGGCCTGCTTGTCCCTTATACAAAAGGTCACAGGGCTGGGGAGATAGATTAGTTGGTAAATCATTTGCCTTGTGAGCATGAGTACCTGAGTTCTATCCCCGGATCTGCCACCCTTTTGAGACAGACTCTCACAATGTAGCCCTGGCTATTTGAAAACATGTGATATAGACCAGGATTAGCCTCAAACTCAGAGAGATTCACCTGCCTCCGTTGCCTGAGTGCTGGGATTAATACTGTGTGCCGCCATGCCCCACCCAGAACCCATAGTTGGTTTGGCGTTTGGTTTGGTTTGGTTTGGTGTGTGTGTTGTTGCTTTTTAACTGCCTAATGCAGTACAGTGCCCTGAAATCCCAGGGCTGGAGACATAACACGGGAGAGTACCTAGAGTTCATTGACCAGACAGCCTGATGGGCAAGCTCTGGGCCAGAAATAGACCCTGTCTCAAAAACAGGCTAACGACTTCTGAGGAACAATCCCCAAGGTTGACCTCTAGCCTCCACATATGCCTGCATACATACGCACATATATGCACAAATACCCAAACATACATGTGCATTTGCACATATATAACAATTCAGAAAAATAAATGGCACACACACACACACACACACACACACACACACACTGTCCATTCTCCCATATGATTGAGATCATCTCTATATTGACTTACAATACAATATACAAGAATACAATTGAGTTGCAATAGGTGATGCACACAGTATGTAACTGTTACACTATGCCTTCTAGCAATAATGACATGAAATAAGCATGTTCAATACAGGCTCAATTTCTAAAAAGTGGTTTTGGTCCATCTTAGGCAGTGGATGCCCCTGGTCCAGATGACCAAGTCATCTCAAAGTTCTTAAATAAATCCCTTGGAATTTCCTGAGGGGCAGTGGTAATAGGAGTATCTTTTATTATAATATTTGAGGTCTGCACACAGCTACTAAAACTCTTGGAATTTTCTAAGCGATGATAGTATTTCATTCCTCATAACAACCTGTGGTGGTTTGGATGAAAATAGCCCCCTCAGACTCATAGGGATAGGCACTATTAGGAGGTGTGGCCTTGTTGGAGAGGAAGTACGTCACTTTGAGGTTTCGATGGTTCAAGCAAGGCCTAGTATGTCTGTCTGTCTGTCTGTCTGTCTCTCTCTCTCTCTCTCTCTCTCTCTCTCTCCCTCCTACCTCTCCAACACCATGTCTGCCTGCCTGCATCCATGCTTCCCGCCATGAGAATAATGTAGACTATTATAAACCTCTTAATTGTAAGTCAACCCCAATTAGATGTTTTCTTTATAAGACTTACTGTGGTCATGGTGTCTTATCACAGCAACAAAACCCCTCACTAAGCCTCTGGTCCATCTGATCTGAGTTTATGGGAACAGGACAGTTTCTGAGCCCTGGGTTCAAAGTGGCCTAAACAGCTAGTGGTTAGAGGATTAGGATGTTGGACCTCACTTGGCAATCTCCAGGGGTGAGAGCGGGGCCCAAAGGTCACACTGCAGGCAGAGACTTGACAAGCTTCTGCTTGCTGGACACTTGAAGGTACTAGGAAGGTAGTATATCTCGAAAGACATTGGCCTTCTCCCTGGTGCCTGTCCATCTGCCTATTTTACTCTTTATCTATCTTTTGTAATATACTTTATTATAAACATTACAAGAACAATAAACAAAGTATTTCCCTGAGCTCTGTGAACCACTCTTAGTAAATTGAACGAATAGAGGGAGGGGTTCATAGGGAACCCCTACTTACAGCAACTCTCCTAGGCGAGCCCGGCCCATTGCAGGGTTTTCAGCTGGCACCTGAAACGGAGAGGAGCTTGTGGAAGAGTTTTGCTTGGCGAGGGCCACCTGAGCTTACTCAGTCTCTGCTCCAAGATGGAAGAGGCACATTCTCAGAGGCGCCTACCCTGAGGAGCAAAGCTTGGTGACTGAAAGGCATTGTGGGAATGAGAATATAGCCAGCTTTCTCCATGTAGGCAGAGCCCACGCCGAGCCCACAGGAGCACCCCTGCCTGTTTGTGCACTTCTTTCTGCGTTCAGACTCTTCTGGTCTGTAAGTTACCACATTTTGTTAATTTGCAATCTACCTCTGAAATCAGATAATCTTTTGGGTAGAAAGGCAAAACAGTCAGGGTGGATTATCACTAATCACTCCTGGCCCTCGTCCAAGCTTTGCAGGAAATGTTCCTGTTAGAATTGTCCTTTTTGTAAATTGTCTGAAGGTTTGTCTCTGCCCTACTTCACCTGCCTAAATCACCTTCTGTTTTGGTTTCCTAAAGAGCTGAGTAGCCAATAGCTAGGCAGGGGAAGACAGCTTAGACAACCGAGCAGAGATAGGAACTCTGGGAAAGAAGCAGGTGCCAGGGATTCGCCAGCCAGACAGAGAGGAAGAACTTGGTGACTGACTTAGAGGAAACAAGTGGGTCATGTGGCAGATGTGAACCACTATAAATGGGTTAATTACGTTTCACAGGCTTGGGAACAAGCATAAGCTAAGGCCTAAGTTTTCATTAATAAAAGGTCTCCACGTCATTATTCTGGACTAGTGGGTCAAAACAGTGCTGTGATAATTCCCCCTAGTATTTCCACTGCTAACCAACACTGCAATAGCAAAAGCATGGTACTGTGTAATTTTTTAAAAATATGAGTGTTTGAATTTATATATTTTTTCCTATCCAGTGAGGCCAGAAATTCAGTATGTTGTATAGGCAGCAACCAAGATGCCATCTTTGCTTTTGCAAGAAATGACTTTTTAAAAGAAACAAAAAAGCAACATGTGATGGTCTGTATATGCTTGGCCTAGGAAGTGGAGCTATAGGAGGTGTGACCTTGTTGGAGTAGGTGTGTCACTGTGGATGCAGGCTTTAATACCCTAGTCCTAACTGACTGGAAGTAAGTGTTCTTCTAGCAGCCTTCAGATGAAGATGTAGAACTCTCAGCTCCTCCTGCACCATGCTTGCCTGGATGTTGCCATGTTCCCACCTTGATGATAATGGACTGAACTGCTGAACCTGTAAGCCAGCCCCAATTAAATGTCTTTTATAAGACCTGCATTGGTCATGGTGTCTGTTCACAGCAGGAAAACCCTAAGACACAACACTAAGATTGTGTCAAGTCTGACCTACATTTAAAGTGCTAGTGGCAATGTTAGATGAAGAGAATCAGAGAAATCCTCCCAAAGCCAAAAGGAATCAGTTGCAGTTTTATAGGTGTCAAAGGAAGGGGGGAAATTCCAAGTTAGAGACATCCAGAGAAAACTAAAAATCAAGTCTGAGATGACTGGGGTAGAGAAATACAAAAAGTTTAAAAAAAAAAGGAAAAAAAAGGTTGGCCTAAAAGCCAAATTCTAAATCTTCACATATCTTGTTAAGTCCTTTAGGAGCTAAGGTAATTTCATCTCCTCATATCTTTGGTAGCTCTGGTACAATACTCGGCAGACAGAAGCAGATGATTAACTATTTGTTACATGAGAAAGCAAATGTTCGAGGTTACACTCACTCGTGCTTAGCTGAGTCAGGTGGCCTAAATAACTGTGAGGAACCCTGACAGATGGAGGAGGCTGCAAGTCAGAAGGAAATTTGCATATGACTTATGCATGCGGCTTGATGAGCCCATTAGATGACTCAGACACTGTTTTCTCAGTGTTCCTATACAGAGTCAGATGGTGATAAGGGCAAAACTGATTTCCTTTAAAGAAAAAAAAGGCAGTTATGAAAATAGAGTATGTTCACTTCAGAAAACTCTTGGCACACCTCAGTACCATCTCTCCCCTGTCTGAAAATATGACCGTAGTGATGAGGGGTTTCTACTGGCACATATACCAAGGTTCCTTTGTTAAGCTAGTCTTCTGTTGTTGGACATGCAGATACATGCCATATATTCATTTCACTTCTATAAATATACTTTAAATGCATCCCTAAGGTATCCCATACTCAACGGTCCTAAACACAGTCTTTCAAGTCCTATTAAAAACGTAAAGAAGAAGGCCGGAAAAGATATGCCACATTTATGTAAAATAGCTTACAAATAGAAATCTCTACTTCTAAAACTAACACATATTCACCACATTCACAATGCATTTTCAGTCAAAATTCTAACTGAATTTTGAAGAAGTTTAAGAAACTATTTCTAATGCATACAAAAAATAGTAAAGATTTTGAGTGGCTTATTGTTGAGGTGGGGGTGGGGCACAGATATGAAGACATGAAAGTTGAAAAAAGCCACTTCAAAGAAATAACTGAAAGCTGGCGGGACACAAACAGGTCACCAGAACAAAGGGAGTCCCAATAAGGCCTCAAGCACATGGTCTTCACATATCAGAGGGGGGCTCTGGCCTATTGGAAGGGCAGATATTTAGTAAGGGATGTTAGAACTGGAACACAAGACAGTTCTGCATCCCGTGTCCTACTACACCCTGTAGGTTGTGAGAGGGAAACTCTGTGGCTCAGGGACAAGTGAGAGAGCACCATTGTGTACTTGGCAGAGATAAGGAGACAGGGAGGACAGCCTAAAAAGCACACCGTCAGTGCAGAAATGTATACTTTAAAACATAAAAACAGAGGTTGTTTTTTTAAAGGAGGGTATCACAAAGCCAGCTGACAAGAAACAGCTGAGAAGAATACATACAGCCTGCTAGGCACTTTGGAAAGGGAGAAGGGAGGACCAGGAAGTCAAGGTTACCCTTGGCTACAAAGTAAGTTCTAGGCCAGACTGAGTTACATGAGAGCCTGGCTCAGAAGAAAAACAAAAGCCGCCAAATCTAAAATTCTACAGTTATATAGAAAGTACAGAGAAATTCTGTAAATAAATAAATAAAACAGAAAAGGCAATGAAAATACTACACTGAAAAACTCACCGAAGAATCTGATATATCATCTATGAAAACTTATTTTTAGACATGATAGTAACCGAAAGCATACAAGCTAAAATAGCAATCAGAGGACTGGGCTGTGGTGGCACATCCCTGTAATCCCAGCACGTGGGGGGTGGGGGGGATGGAGCAGAAAGATCAGGGATTCAGAAACATCCTTGGCTACATCATAAGCTCCAGAGTAGCTTGGAAAAAAATTAGCAATGAGATACCACCTCACAAACATTGGAAGCTTTCACACTACCAAGGATTGTCAAGAATTTAGAAAAAAAAATGGGTACTGCCAATACTGTACTTCTGAACCAGATGTGGAGCACCCTGGAGGCAGAGGGAAGGGGATGTCTATAAGTCTGAGGCCAGCCGAGTCTACAGAGCAAGTTCCAGGACACCCAGAGCTACACAGAGAAACCCTGTCTCGAAAACAAAAGAGACAATTGTGACTTGTCCCAGTGTGAGTGATGTTACATAGGATATTTTTTAGATTTCATTCACTAGTGTGTTTCCAAGCCTGAGAATGCCTGCTGACACACGTGCTTTTTAAAAGACTTTGTTTGAACCAAATGACTTCAATTCTGTGGTTTTGTAAAAAGCAAATAGGAGGAGAGATGAAGTAAGACGGTAAGTAGAATACTAAGGTGATAAATTCTAAGTGCACACACTTCACATTTCAGACTCACAAATGTTATGCAGGTTGTGTCAACTGAGAATATCAAGGCTGTGACTTTTCCAGACAGTGTCCTATTGTGTGGCCCAGACTGACCTTAAACAATACTCCTTTCTTAGGCCTGCAAGTGCTTTTGCAAGAGTGTACCACATCCCCACCTTCACTACACTCTTGCTAGCACACCAAGCATATCTCTTAATATTCCTGTTAGTGAGATGATAACTCAGCTTAAAATGATCCCAGTTCCTTGCAGGGCAGTGGTAGTGCAGGTGGATCACTATGAGTTCGAGGCTAGCCTGGTCTACAGAGCAAGGAAAAAAAATGTCTCAAAAGAACAAATAAACAAATCAAAGATCCTTATTCCTAACAGGTTTTCCAAGTTTTTCAGGAGAAAATGCCCTGCAAAATATTCTATAGAAGCCACAAAAGTCTGTTTCTTAGAATGTCAACTTTCATTAATGTAAGACTTGGTGGAAACTACCTCTTACATAAATATAATTACTCAAGAAATATATTATTCGATTAATAGTCTCATGTAGTTATAAAACAAACATTGTAAAAGCATGGTATATTCAATTAATAAAATAAGAGAATAGAAAACCATAAAAACATTACCCTAAAAATTGTTATGAATTAAAAATGCAAATATCAATTTTGATTTGCTTTAGGGCCCCATCAATCCTTACAATAAATGAAACGTGACAATTGTGTCGGCTATTTGATTTAAGAATATACTTGAAAGCAATACTAGGAGTGAACATTGTTTCATTTTATATTAACTGTTTAAGTAATGGCAGATTTTAACCCTTCTTTAAAAGGTTTCCCTCTTCCACATTTTAAGCTTCTCATTGAGTAATTTAAATTATCTTAGGAGTAAGCACTTTTTCTCCCAGCTTTCTATAATGAAAAAACAAAAGCCAAAAAAACCAAGCCTGAGAGCAACAGTTTAAGAGCCCATTCTTGGTGTTTGGGTGGTGAGTCTTTAAGAGCTGATATAGCTCTCCAGCCCAATGCCTCTTTTTTTTTTTTTTCCAAAAAAAATCTTTATGTTCCTTTATTGGAGCAAGATTCCTGGCGTATACAGTGATGTATTTACTAAACAGAGTCCTGGGCAGAAATTACACACTATCCATCTAGACAGATTTTGGTTACGCTTTGCCTATTGATGGAGTAGTTCCATTTATAAAGTTTTATACATCAGAAAGCTTTGAATTTGACCACGCTGTCCATTAATCATCTCTGAAAAAGTGGCATTGAATTTTAGCTCTATTTTACAGCATTAAAAAGCTTACTCATCAGGTAGCTTCCCCAACATTATCCTCTGCCCGATGGCGCTGAGCAGACAGCTCTTCATCCACCTACGTCAGTCTCACATCTGAGAGCTTCTGCTACATACCTGTGACAGACACTACCAACCACCTCACTGACTGCTGACCCTGACAGTTCACACTGCCAATGAGGACACACCAGCGGCTGTCCCTCATAGATGGCACAGAGCAACAGGTCAGTAACGGTGGGAGCAGGTAGGTGCTGCCGTGAGGTCCGGGTAAAGGCCCACTTTAAAAAGAAAATGCCAAATTGAGATAAAAATCAAGGGTACAAGTCCACAGCAGCAAGCTGTGCCCACAACTCAGTACGGAGACGTTAAGACATGATTCAAATCCCTTTCTCAATCTGCACAGCCCTGAGGTCATCCTGCAAAGTGCGTATCAAAAAATACGAAGTTGGGGAGACAAAGTTTGACGTGATGTCATTATGCAGTGAAACTTGGAAGGTCTGTTGAGCATCTGTTCTGACAGAAAAGCATCAGGTCCTTTATGTACACACTGATTTCATTGTAACAAAGCAACTTGTACACTTCAACATTTAAAATGAGCATCTTTTTCCTTCCAGTGAAAAACAAAAAAAAAAAAAAAAAAGAAAAGAAAAAAAGAAAAAAATTAAAGTTACAACAGAATGTCAACTCCAAATAAAACTGTACAGGTTCTGCTGATTCTCCCATTGAGTGTCAGGCCAATGCCTCTTTTTAAAATAAGTTTCTATGATGATTGCTTCAAGCTAACAAGAGTGGTCTTTCTCAAATTCCCCTTGGGATTTCCTTCCAGAAACAGAGAGAGATGCACTCACTGGGCAGCAGTCGCCATGAGGCTGTGCTAGATTTCCTCTTACGTGTGAACTTCGATAGGGAAATACACTCACACAAGCACTAAAAGACACTCACAAAACACTCACACACACATATACCCACACTTACATACACACATATTCACATACACACACCCATGTATATACACTCACAAACATATTCACAAATACACACACCCTCCTTTTTATTTTATTTATTTTTATTAGATATTTTCTTTATATACATTTCAAATGCTATCCCGAAAGTTCCCTATACCCTCCCTCCGCCCTCCTACCCTACCCACCCACTCCCGCTTCTTGGCCCTGGCATTCCCCTGTACTGGGGCATATAAAGTTTGCAATACCAAGGGGCCTCTCTTTCCAATAATGGCCAACTAGGCCATCTTCTGCTACATATGCAGCTAGAGATACGAGCTCTGGGGGTACTGGTTAGTTCATATTATTGTTCCACCTATAGGGTTGCAGACCCCTTCAGCTCCTTGGGTGCTTTCTCTAGCTTCTCCATTGGGGGCCCTGTGTTCCATCTTATAGATGACTGTGAGCATCCACTTCTGTATTTGCTAGGCACTGGCATAGCCTCATACGAGACAGCTATAACAGGGTCCCTTCAGCAAAATCTTTCTGGCATATGCAATAGTGTCTGGGTTTGGTGGCTGATTATGGGATGGATCCCCAGGTGGGGTAGTCTCTGGATGGTCCATCCTTTCGTCTTAGCTCCAAACTTTGTCTCTGTAACTCCTTTCATGGGTATTTGTTCCCTATTGTAAGGAGGAATGAAGTATCCACCTATTGATCTTCCCTCTTCTTGATTTTCTTGATACACACACTCTCATACATGCACTCACTCACAAAGCACATACTCACATGTACATACCCACTCACATACATACATATTCATTTACACTCATGTACACACTCACATACACACATACACACACTCTCAAATATGCACTCATTCACATACACACACATACACCCACACTCACATATATTCACTTACACTCATGTACACACTCACATACACACATATTCACATATACACACATTCTCACACATACACTCAGAGACACTCACACAACATTCACATACACACACATTCACAAATACCCACAGTCACACTCTCACACACACACAAACTCATATACTCACACATACATATTCACATATACACACTCACACACAATCAGATGTTACCTTCAGTTTAGACACAAGCACCATCCTTGCACTCACAGCATGCTATTTTTATACACAGCCTACAGAACACACATAATAACCTCCTCCTCCTCCCCCTCCTCCTCCCCCTCCTCCTCCCCCTCTTCCTCTCCCCCCTCCTCTTCCTCCTCCTCCTCTTCCTTTTCCTCCTTCTCCTCCTTCTCCTTTGTAAGGGATGAAACATTGAAAAGAATAAGCAAGTAGATAAACCAATTTAAGAAATTGCAGGTGAAGTTTGAAGTTGTTTAGGGATGCAAGATATTCAAACTATTAGATCCTCAAACTGGAAAACTGATTCTTGTGTGAGAGTCATGGCACTTGGCACTGATGCCATATTCTTTATGGATACTTGACAGTTCTGTATCCACATCAACATTCACATTCTCTCAGTCTTTAAGAAAGAAGTAATCTTTATCTTGAAAAGTAATTGAATTTCTACAGAGATGGAAATAGAGAGGAGCCTGAAGAAAAGAAGGTCCAGCGACAGGCCCAAAGTGGGGTCCAGCTCAAGGGGAGCTCACAAAAAAGGAACCTATCATGATTGCCCTCCAGAAGACCCAACAAACAGCTGAAAGAGTCAGATGCAGATATTTGCACCCAACCAATGGACAGAAGCAGCTGACCCCTGTTGTTGAATTAGGGAAGGCTGAAAGAAGCTAAGGAGAAAGGTGATCCTGTAGGAGGACCAACAGTCTCAATTAATCAGGACTCCTGAGATCTCTCAACACTGGATCACCAAACAGACAGCAAACACCAGCTGATATGAGGCCCCCAACACACATACAGTAGAGGACTTCCGGGTCTGTGTTCATTCAGAGATGATGCACCTAACTCTCAAGAGACTGGAGGCCCCAGGGAGTTTAGAGGTCAGGTGGGGTGGGGGTGGAGGCAGGGGAGGGGGAGGAGGTGTGGGATGTGGAGCAGTCAGAGGGTGGATGGGGGAGGTGGGTAATGGAATATAGTGTAAAAAATAAATTAATTTAAGAAAAGTAATTGAATTTAAGGAAAGTTTTTTTTATAAATTATATTTTCATAGAGCATAATTGAAACAAACTATTTTCTCAGCATCTAAAGGAGTCTTGTAAAGAATGTAATCATAGTAAATACAGTCATCTCTCAGCATCCATGGACCCTTGGGGATATCAAAATCTCTGAATGCCCAAGTCCCTTATATAAAGTGACATAGTGTTCACATATAACCTGTGCAGTTCTCCCACACGTTCACAATCAACTCTAGATTGGATCACCTACTACCCAAAATAAATGTTATGGAAACCGGTGTTATGTTGTACAGTTTAAGGAATAATGGAAAGAGATGACATTCCTTCATGTTCGATACAAATACAATCTTGCCTCCAATATTTTGACTACCTGATGGTTGAAGCCACAGTTGCAGAGCCCTCAGACACAAAGGGCTAGCCCTGTGTATGTGGTGAGGTCTGCTTGGCACTCCATACACAGCCATCTCAAAATATCTTCCTATGCATTCACTTGTTTAGTATCTGCTTCCCACACGAGATGAAAGATCAGAAACCTTGGAACAATCTTGGGGTTTATTTTTTTTTCTGTTTTATACTATGTACCCAGAACATAATAAGGGTTAACAAATGCCAGCTGGGCAAGGTTGTGCGCACCTGTCATCTCAGCACTCCAGAGGCTGGAGAAGAGTATCTGCAGAGTAACACTGTTCCGACTTGGCTCCTGATGCAGACAAAGACATTTGTTAAGCACCACCAACAAGCCACACAATTTTCTCTTTCTGCTTCCTCTAGAAGAGCATTACTGTTCACCACAAAGCTCCCTTCCCCAGCTCTCAACCCCATTACCTTCTGGAAAAGAAGCTGTAGTTCCCTAATGAATTGCCTCAAAGGTAATGGCTGCAGTTTGTTTACGTCATCAAGGTTGTTCCTTGGAGGCCTCACGGTACTTCCTGGAAACACATCCAAGACCTTTGCAAGAGGTGAGTTCAGGTTAGCTGATGACTTCTGGAAATTTTACAAGTCAGTTTATGTTGAATCCTGGAGTCAATTTCGACTCTTGACACAGACTGAGTTTGCAACAGGAGCATCCGCAGATGCACAGAAGTGCTGAGCTGAGCTTGTGCTTCTCAAAAGAGAAGCCAGGCAGCAGCATCCTGAGATGCTCTGGAAAGAGAATTCGATTGTTTTGACCCCCGCATTTCATCCCCTCACTGCACAGCGATTCGCAGAAGCAGGAGCGGTTCTGACACGTGGTGATTAAGAGGACAATGGTTCTTATTTATATCTAACCTGTCCATAAGCACCAAACTTTCCTTCTGACATTAAGGATTCCCATGCTTTAGTCTTGGACCTCTGGGTGTCTCTATGATGAGACCAATGTTATTCTCACCTAACCTCACTCAGATGCAAATGCAGATGCAGATGGTGAAAGTGCTTTCCAGACTTACCGTGTTATAAAAATCTGGTGACTTTCCACTTCCAACAAACTATCTCTCTCTCTCTCTCTCTCTCTCTCTCTCTCTCTCTCACACACACACACACACACACACACACACACACACACGGCTTTTCCAGAGGACTGAGTTCAATTCCCAGCACCTTCATCAAGTAGCTCAAAACTGCTTAAAACTCCAGCTCCAAGGGGACCCAACACCTCTGGCCTTGGCAGGGACCAACACTCACGTGCACAAACTGCCACACAGATACACACACACATCCCTGTCAATGTAGTTAATAGAAGAATGGGGGCAGCCTTGCTGGAGGTGACTAAACAGGAAAGGAGGGCTGGTTTGTTTGTGTTTTGTTTTTTTCTCATGAAAGTTTTGATTTGTTTGCTGGCATGTCCCCAGTCACTGCCTTTCAATCAAGTCTGTGTGCTCCACTAGCAACATATCAGCAAAACCTGTCTCCCAGACATTGAGTTCACCATTGCATGTATTCAGACTAAATACTGAATCTTCCTGAGTCCTCTTCATGTCTGAGCCACCTCAGAAAGGTGATGCCCTCTCCCCTCAGCTAATCATGGAAATGCTGTCCCAGACTGAGGAGAAGCTAAAAACTAGGAGGTGATCCTCCTGCGATGGTTCCACCATGGACTGTAAAGCTATGATGGATACCCACTTCTAGGCAAGACAGACGAGATTACATTTGAGGAAAGATTCCTGCTATTGGTATGCTTTTCCTGTATTTGTTAAATATATATAACAATCAGTAGGTATTAGCTTACCCTTTTGAGCGGATTTCTGCATAACAATGAAGATGTACTGTCTTGTGATGCTATATAAACAAATAGATGGTTTCTTAATTCTTAATGATGATTCTATAAGAATTACTAAAATTATACTAGTGATTACTAAGCCTTTAACAATAGGACTGCTATTAAGTCCTGATGTTAAAACTGCAATGAGAACTCTGTCAGTCTTCAAGTGTCACGAGTTAACTCCTTCTGAGATAGAAAGAGGCATTTCCAACTAAGAACACATTCCAAGAGGTTGTAAAGCTATTAATCAAAGATCATAAGAAGGGAACTAACAACTTATTGTAGGTGCAATGACAGAAGATAAAATATTGACTGGGTTTATCTACACAAAACTTCAATGATAACTTAGTTATGGTCTTTAACTCTCCATGAACCTATAGAACTAGTGACAGATAATGAATGTCTAGTCTTAATGGATACATATATAAGCATTCTCTGTTATAAACTTCTTATTCAATTTATGATTTGAACTTATGTTTAAACCTTTAGTGAACATGTGAACTATTCCCCTAGAAGAGGTATAAGAGACCAGGAACAATGACATTGCAAAGGCATCATCGCATCAGAGCAGAAGAGAGCAAGATAGGAAGGAGAAGGGGAAATTCAAAGGGAACTTAGAAATTAGGAGAGCAATATGCAGAATGCAGAGAGATGCATTAATGATGATTTAAAACAGTGGTTCTCAACCTATGGGTCTTGACCCCTTTGAGGTTGTTTATCAGATATTGTGTGTATCATACATTTATGTTAAAAGTCGTAAAAGTAGCAAAATTACAGGTAAGAGATAACAGTTAAATAATTTCATGGTTGGGGTCACCACAACTCGAGGAACTGTACTATATAGGGTCACAGCATTATGAAGACTGATAATCACTGATTTAAAGCTCTCCAAGAGCAACAGATTGATCTCTTAACCATGGAGCCATGTCCCCAGCCCCTAGTTTTGCTCTTATACTTCCTACCCTCTGATTCTATGAGAAATACTGGTCTGTTGTTTAAGCTTCTGTCTTCGTTACAGTTTTATTGATGTGAAGAGACACCATGATCAAATATTTATATAAAAAATATTTTATTGAGGCTGGCTTCCAGTTCAGAGATTTAATACATTATCATGCCAGGAAACATGGCAGCGTGCAGGCAGATATGGTGCTGGAGAAGGAGCTGAGAGTTCTACATGTTGATGCTCAGATAGCAGAAGGTGACTGTGTGCCGCACTGGGTGAAGCTTCCGTATATATGACCTCAAATCCTGCCTCCACAGTGACACACTTCCTCAAACAAGGCCACACCTCCTACTAGTGCCACTTCCTGTGAGCCAAGCATTCAAACACATGAATCTATGTGAGCCATTCCTACTCAAACCACCACACCTATCCAGACTGTGGTTTTTTTGCTATGGCAGGCCAAGCTGACTAAGGCAGAAGGTTTATGAAAAGAAAAACTTCTAAAAGAAGGTGAAGAAAAAGTAAGTTGTGAAGTCACAAAGAAAAACATTTAAAATACTATATTATGGAATTTTTCTTTAATTCATGAAATGAAGGAATATAAGAAACTCGAAAGCATTCATAAGCCCACTTGGAACAATTATCAACATTCTACCATCTTATTTCATGTGTTTCCTTACTTAATTTTTTATTTTTATTTGTTTAGTGAAATTGAGTTTTTAGATTTATTTTATCTTTAATTATGCATTTTTGTGTGTTGAGAGAGGCATATTCACATGAATGTGGGTGTCTGGAGGAGGAATATGCACATGAATGTGTGTGTATGGGGGAGACATATTCACATGAATGTGTGTGTGTGTCTGTGGGAGGCATATTCACATGAATGTGTGTGTGTGTCTGGGGAGACATTCACATGAATGTGGGTGTGTGTCTGTGGGAGGCATATTCACATGAATGTGTGTGTGTGTGTGTGTGTGTCTGGAGAGACATATTTACATGAATGTGGGTGTGTCTGTGGGAGGCATATTCACATGAATGTGTGTGTGTCTGGGGAGGCATATTCACATGAATGTGGATGTCTGGGAGAGTTATAGCCACATGAATGTGGGTGTCTGGGGAAAACAGAAGAGAACTGAATCCCCTGAGCTGGAGTCACAGGAAGATGTAAGCTACCTAGTGAGTCATTGTTGGGAACCAAAAGAGTCTTCTACAAAAGCCAGAACTGCTCTTGACAGCTAAGCCATCATTTGGGCAAAATGGGTTATTTTTATAGCAAATCAAGACACTAGCATTTTACCTAAAAACATTTCTATAATTTCTCAGAGGTATCTGAGAGACAAAGATATTTTTTTAAACAACACTCCCACATAAGGTTCATCATACTTTGTAAAATTAAGGGCAAATCTTTACATATGTCAATGTCTAGACCTAGAGAAACATAAAATTATATATTCATTAATGAATCAAGTTTTCAAATTATAATCTTTCAGTAAAGCTAAGAATTCTAAAAAAATAAAAGACAAAAAGAAAAGTATTTCAAAACTAAAATTTTCAACCTCCTTTTTTCTTCTGTTGTTCTGCAAATATAAATCTGGGTACTCAAAGTCCAGAGAATAAAAATAGGTTGTGAATCAAAACCATTAATCATGTCCTGTTATTTTTAGTTATTTGTCTCTTCCTGATATTTTAACTCAGCATCGGCTCAATATATTTCATTATATTTTTTTTCTGGGGAAAAGTGTTTTTGCATCAATCATGGAAAATTTTTAACCAAAAAGAAAAGAAATTAATCTAAATCTGAAGTTGAATGAGTTGTCAGAGCCACATCCACTCCTTTACTGGGGTGGTTACTTCATCATTGGAATTGCTATGTCAACTATCCTAAAAGTCACCTGAGGTGGTGAATGCCTCTAACCCCAGCACTTACAAGGTGCAGGATTGAAGATTAGAGATTCAGTGTTAGCCTCTGGCACATAACAAGTTTGAGGCCAGTCTTAATGAAATGGGATTATACCTGAAATGAAAAAAAAAAAAATCTGCCCCTTCCGGCCCACTGCAGCACCGTGGTCCCTGGCCCGGGGGAGTCTCCGGACACCCGCAAGGACCCACACAGGATCCGCCACGGGATCCTAAGACCTCTGGTGAGTGGAACACAGCGCCTGCTCCAATCCAATCTCACAGAACCTGAGACTGCATTAATAAAGGAAGCAAATAACCCGGCCTGATACGGGGCTCAAGTCCCTTCGGCCGGCCCACTGCAGCACCGGGGTCCCTGGCCCGGGGAGTCTCCAGATACCCACAAGGACCCACACAGGATCTGCCACGGGATCATAAGACCTCTGGTGAGTGGAACACAACTTCTGCCAGGAGGCAGGTTCAAACACCAGATATCTGGGCACCTTCCCTGCAAGAGGAGAGCTTGCATGCAGAGAGTACTCTGACCACTGAAACTAAGGATAGAGCTAGTCTCCCAGGTCTGCTGATAGAGGCTAACATAATCACCTGAGGAACAAGCTCTAACCAGAGACAACTATAACAACTACCTCCAGAGAATACAAGACGGCAAAAGGCAAACGTAAGAATCCTACTAACAGAAATCAAGACCACTCACCATCATCAGAACGCAGCACTCCCACACCACCTAGTCCTGGGCACCCCAACACAACCGAAAAGCTAGACCTGGATTTAAAAGCATATCTTATAATGACGGTAGAGGACATCAAGAAGGTCTTTAATAACTCACTTAAAGAAAAACAGGAGAACACCGCTAAAGAGTTACAAGTCCTTAAAGAAAAACAGGAAAACACAACCAAACAGGTAGAAGTCCTTATAGAAAAACAGGAAAACACATCCAAACAGGTGATGGAAATGAACAAAACCATACTAGACCTAAAAAGGGAAGTAGACACAATAAAGAAAACCCAAAGTGAGGCAACACTGGAGATAGAAACCCCAGGAAAGAAATCTGGAACCATAGACGCGAGCATCAGCAACAGAATACAAGAGATGAAAGAGAGAATCTCAGGTGCAGAAGATTCCATAGAGAACTTCGGCACAACAATCAAAGATAATACAAAACGCAAAAAGATCCTAACTCAAAACATCCAGGAAATCCAGGACACAATGAGAAGACCAAACCTACGGATAATAGGAGTTGATGAGAATGAAGATTTTCAACTTAAAGGGCCAGCAAATATCTTCAACAAAATTATAGAAGAAAACTTCCCAAACCTAAAGAATGACATGCCCATGAACATACAAGAAGCCTACAGAACTCCAAATAGACTGGACCAGAAAAGAAATTCCTCCCGACACATAATAATCAGAACAACAAATGCACTAAATAAAGATAGAATATTAAAAGCAGTAAGGGAGAAAGGTCAAGTAACATATAAAGGCAGACCTATCAGAATTACACCAGACTTTTAACCAGAGACTATGAAAGCCAGAAGAGCCTGGACAGATGTTATACAGACACTAAGAGAACACAAATGCCAGCCCAGGCTACTATAACCGGCCAAACTCTCAATCACCATAGATGGAGAAACCAAAGTATTCCACGACAAAACCAAATTCACACATTATCTTTCCACGAATCCAGCCCTTCAAAGGATAATAACAGAAAAGAAGCAATACAAGGACGGAAATCACGCCCTAGAACAAGCAAGAAAGTAATCCCTCAACAAACCAAAAGAAGACAGCCACAAGAACAGAATGCCAACTTTAACAACAAAAATAAAAGGAAGCAACAATTACTTTTCCTTAATATCTCTTAATATCAATGGACTCAATTCCCCAATAAAAAGACATAGACTAACAGACTGGCTACACAAACAGGACCCAACATTCTGCTGCTTACAGGAAACCCATCTCAGGGAAAAAGACAGACACTACCTCAGAGTGAAAGGCTGGAAAACAATTTTCCAAGCAAATAGTCTGAAGAAACAAGCTGGAGTAGCCATTCTAATATCGGATAAAGTCGACTTCCAACCCAAAGTTATCAAAAAAGACAAGGAGGGACACTTCATACTCATCAAAGGTAAAATCCTCCAAGAGGAACTCTCAATTCTGAATATCTACGCTCCAAATGCAAGGGCAGCCACATTCATTAAAGACACTTTAGTAAAACTCAAAGCACACATTGCACCTCACACAATAATAGTGGGAGACTTCAACACACAACTTTCATTAATGGACAGATCATGGAAACAGGAACCAAACAGGGACACAGTGAAACTAACAGAAGTGATGAAACAAATGGATCTGACAGATATCTACAGAACATTTTATCCTAAAACAAAAGGATATACCTTCTTCTCAGCACCTCACGGGACATTCTCCAAAATTGACCATATAATTGGTCACAAAACAGGCCTCAACAGATACAAAAATATTGAAATTGTCCCATGTATCCTATCAGACCACCATGGCCTAAGGCTGATCTTCAATAACAACATAAATAATGGAAAGCCAACATTCACGTGGAAACTGAACAACAATCTTCTCAATGATACCTTGGTCAAGGAAGGAATAAAGAAAGAAATTAAAGACTTTTTTAGAGCTTAATGAAAATGAAGCCACAACATACCCAAACCTATGGACACAATGAAAGCATTTCTAAGAGGGAAATTCATAGCTCTGAGAAACGGGAAGAGAAGCACATACTAGCAGCTTGACAACACATCTAAAAGCTCTAGAAAAAAAGGAAGCAAATTCAACCAAGAGGAGTAGACGGCAGGAAATAATCAAACTCGGGGTAAAATCAACCAAGTGGAAACAAAAACTATTCAAAGAATTAACCAAACAAGGAGTTGGTTCTTTGAGAAAATCAACAAGATAGATAAACCCTTAGCTAGACTCACTAGAGGGCACAGGGACAAAATCCTAATTAACAAAATCAGAAATGAAAAGGGAGACATAACAACAGATCCTGAAGAAATCCAAAACACCATCAGATCCTTCTACAAAAGGCTATACTCAACAACACTGGAAAACCTGGACGAAATGGACAAATTTCTAGACAGATACCAGGTACCAAAGTTAAATCAGGATCAAGTTAACGATCTAAACAGTCCCATATCCCCTAAAGAAATAGAAGCAGTCATTAATAGTCTCCCAGCCAAAAAAAGCCCAGGACCAGATGGGTTTAGTGCAGAGTTCTACCAGACCTTCAAAGAAGATCTAATCCCAGTTCTACACAAACTATGCCAGAAAATAGAAGTAGAGGGAACTCTACCCAACTCATTCTATGAAGCCACAATTACTCTGATACCTAAACCACAGAAAGATCCAACAAAGATAGAGAACTTCAGACCAATTTCCCTTATGAATATCAATGCAAAAATCCTCAATAAAATTCTCGCTAATCGAATCCAAGAACACATTAAAGCAATCATCCATCCTGACCAAGTAGGTTTTATTCCAGGGATGCAGGGATGGTTTAATATATGAAAATCCATCAATGTAATCCATTATATAAACAAACTCAAGGACAAAAACCACATGATCATCTCATTAGATGCGGAAAAAGATATAACACCCATTCATGATAAAAGTCTTGGAAAGATCAGGAATTCAAGGCCCATACCTAAACATGATAAAAGCAATCTACAGCAAACCAGTAGCCAACATCAAAGTAAATGGTGAGAAGCTTGAAGCAATCCCACTAAAATCAGGGACTAGACAAGGCTGCCCACTTTCTCCCTACCTCTTCAACATAGTACTTGAAGTCCTAGCCAGAGCAATTAGACAACAAAAGGAGATCAAGGGGATACAAATTGGAAAAGATGAAGTCAAAATATCACTTTTTGCAGATGATATGATAGTATATATAAGTGACCCTAAAAATTCCACCAGAAAACTCCTAAAACTGATAAACAGCTTCAGTGACGTAGCTGGATATAAAATTAACTCAAACAAGTCAATGGCCTTTCTCTACACAAAGAATAAACAGGCTGAGAAAGAAATCAGGGAATCAATACCCTTCTCAATAGTCATAAATAATATAAAATATCTCAGCGTGACTCTAACTAAGGAAGTGAAAGATCTGTATGATGAAAACTTCAAGTCCCTGAAGAAAGAAGTTAAAGAAGATCTCAGAAGATGGAAAGATCTCCCATGCTCATGGATTGGCAGGATCAACATTGTAAAAATGGCTATCTTGCCAAAAGCAATCTATAGATTCAATGCAATCCCCATCAAAATTCCAACTCAATTCTTCAACGAATTAGAAAGAGCAATCTGCAAATTCATCTGGAATAACAAAAAACCTAGGATAGCAAGAGCTCTTCTCAAGGATAAAAGTACCTCTGGTGGAATCACCATGCCTGACCTAAAGCTTTACTACAGAGCAATTGTTATAAAAACTGCATGGTACTGTATAGTGACAGACAAGTAGACCAATGGAATAGAATTGAAGACCCAGAAATGAACCCACACACCTATGGTCACTTGATCTTCGACAAGAGAGCTAAAACCATCCAGTGGAAGAAAGACAGCATTTTCAACAAATGGTGCTGTCACAACTGGTTGTTATCATGTAGAAGAATGCGAATCGACCCATTCCTCTCTCCTTGTACTAAGGTCAAATCTAAGTGGATCAAGGAACTTCACATAAAACCAGAGACACTGAAACTTATAGAGGAGAAAGTGGGGGAAAGCCTCAAAGATATGGGCACAGGGAAAAAAATTCCTGAATAGAACAGCAATGGCTTGTGCTGTAAGATCGAGGATTGACAAATGGGACCTTATGAAACTGCAAAGCTTCTGCAAGGCAAAAGACACCGTCAATAAGACAAAAAGACCACCAACAGATTGGGAAAGGATCTTTACCTATCTTAAATCAGATAGGGGACTAATATCCAATATATATAAAGAACTCAAGAGGGTGGGCTCCAGAAAATCAAATAACCCCCTTAAAAGATGGGGCTCAGAGCTGAACAAAGAATTCTCACCTGAGGAATACCGAAAGGCTGAGAAGCACCTGAGAAAATGTTCAACATTCTTAATCATCAGGGAAATGCAAATCAAAACAACCCTGAGATTCCATCTCACACCAGTCAGAATGGCTAAGATCAAAATTTCAAGTGACAGCAGATGCTGGCAAGGATGTGGAGAAAGAGGAACACTCCTCCATTGTTGGTGGGATTGCAAGCTTGTACAACCACTCTGGAAATCAGTCTGGCGGTTCCTCAGAAAATTGAACATAGTACTACCGGAGGATCCTGCAATACCTCTCCTGGGCATATATCCAGAAGATGTCCCAACTGGTAAGAAGGACACATGCTCCACTATGTTCATAGCAGCCTTATTTATAATAGCCAGAAGCTGGAAAGAACCCAGATGCCCCTCAACAGAGGAATGGATACAAAAAATGTGGTACATTTACACAATGGAGTACTACTCAGCTATTAAAAAGAATGAATTTATGAAATTCCTAGGCAAATGGTTGGACCTGGAGGGCATCATCCTGAGTGAGGTAACCCAATCACAAAAGAACTCAAATGAAATGTACTCACTGATAAGTGGATATTAGCCCAGAAACTTAGTATAGAGAGATATAAGGTACAATATGCAAAACACATGAACCTGAAGAAGAACGAAGACCAAAGTGCGGACACTTTGCTCCTTCTTAGAATTGGAAACAATCACCCATGGAAGGAGTTACAGAGACAAAGTTTGGAGCTGAGACAAAAGGATGGACCATCTAGAGACTGCCATATCCAGGGATCCATCCCATAATTAGCCTCCAAACGATGACACCATTGCATACACTAGCAAGCCTTTGTTGCAAGGACTGTGATATAGCTGTTTCTTGTGAGACTAGGCCGGGGCCTAGCAAACACAGAAGTGGATGCTCACAGTCAACTATTGGATGGATCACAGGGCCCCCAATGGAGGAGCCAGAGAAAGTATCCAAGGAGCTAAAGAGATCTGCAACCCTATCAGTGGAACAACATTATGAACTAACCAGTACCCCAGAGCTCTTGACTCTAGCTGCATATGTATCAAAAGATGGCCTAGTCGGACATCACTGGAAAGAGAGGCCCATTGGTCAGACAAACTTTATATGCCCCAGTACAGGGGAACGCCAGGGCCAAAAACTGGGAATGGGTGGGTAGGGAAGTGGGGGGGAGGTTGTGGGGGACTTTTGGGATAGCATTGGAAATGTAATTGAGGAAAATACGTAATAAAAAAAAAGAATTACCAGCACTATCATGAACAATTTAAGTGATGTGTCCTCATCATAAATTAATAAAATAATTAAATTTGATCTGTAAAAAAAAAATCTGTCCCCCATCAACTATGATTTAAGAATCTTCCATAGAGTTTGTATAAAATCCTGTCAAAAAACAAAAACAAAAAACAAACAAAAACAAAAACAAAAACCCTACAGCACCTAGAAATGTAAAACTCACAAAATATAAAACACTGAACAACAGATAGTGTGGCCCTCCTTATGAAAACAAAAGACTAATGGGAAATGGAAAGAACTATTGGCCTTTGGATGAACTTAGGAAGGAAAGTATCGGTGTTTTTCTTTCCATTTGAATGTTTAGAAAGACTCCTCTATACTTAATAGGTGCACAGTAATATTTGTTAACCAGGGAGGAGAGGGAGATGGTTCAGTGGATAAAGTACTTGCTGTGCAGGTGGTATGAGAGCCAGAGGTCAGATCCTTAGCACCTAGAAAAATGTTGGATGAGTATCATGGCAACTTTTAATCCCAGAATTCATGAAGTGGAGAAAAGGAGTTCCCCAAACAAGATGGCTTGCTGTATTGTTGAATTAGTGTAAGCTAGGTTGAAGAAACAAACAAACAAACAAACAAACAAAAAAACCAGACTCAAACTGGCCCCTCCTCTTACTGAATGCAGCACTATGGAGAGCCAGCCCCATCTGCCACTGGCAGCACTTGAGAGAGTGGATAGCAGTCCTGAGCCTTGCCCAGGCAAGACAGTGGAGCTGTCCCTGATGGCAGGTGGGGTTGGGGGTTAGCAGTCCCCAAGGGTATGAGTTTGAGAGAATTGACCCTACAGCTCATTTGCCATGGGGTGACATAGGTGGAGAGGTGGTACAACCCCCAACCCTTTACCACCTCTGAGAGTCAGGAAAGCTGCCCACAGGGTCCTGAGCGCAGGAGAGCTAGTCCTGCCCCTCACTAGTGCAGCATTCACGAGAGAAAGCCCTGTCTCTCTCGTGGGTTTCCCAGTAGTGCTGGTCCTGGTTGAGGGGGCCACAGGTGAGCCAGCCCTGAAGATGAGAGCAAGGAAGAGCTGGTCCCACCACTCATCTGCCATGAGGTGGCATGGGTACAAGGGTGAAGCCCTTCCTCCATCACCCTTCACCACCTGTGGCAGAAGGGAGAGCTGATAATGAGGTCGTAAGAGCAGGTAAGCTGGCCCTATCCCTCACCGACTGCAGCACTTGGGAGAGTGAGCTTTGCACCTCACCTGGGCAGCACAGTGGAGCTGGCTCTGGAGGCTTGGGTGTGAGTAAGCAGGCCCTGAGGGCCTCGATGGAGCAGTGCTATATAGCCTACCCTAGTGGTGCAGATAAGGAAGAGGTGGTGCACTGACCAGCTCAGCTACCACCCAGACCCAGATCCAGGGTTCTAAGATGGCCCACCCCGAAATCTACATCATCTGCAAACAGTTGGGATGCATGAAGGGACCAGTCCTGCTGTTCCAAAGATGCAAGATCTCCATGACACAGAACAACAATAGGATAACTAGGAAGAGTCCCAGTGATGATCCAATATGGATGGTGTCACAGAAGGTCTTGAACCAGACCAATGACTCACTGCAATGAACACTTGCAAGTTAAGATGCAAGTGAAGATGCAAGTGAAGATAGAGTGATAGACTGTGAGACAGCTTCCATGATGAGATGTTTTCTAGCTTTGTTTTTCTCTATGTTCTCTCTCTCTCTCCTTCCCTGCCCCCCCCAGTGTGTGTGTGTGTGTGTGTGTGTGTGTGTGTGTGTGTGTGTGTGTGTGTGTGTTTTATTTGGTGGGGAGGGAAGTTGCAAGGGCAAGGGGCAGATCTAAGGGGACAGGGAGATGAGTGGGACTGGGATGTATGATGTGACACTTACAATCAGTAGAAAGTTTTTAAAAATCATGCCTCAACACATACGATAGAGAACAGCTGAAAAAGATATCCAGCATTGGCCATGTGCACACAATTGCATGCACATGTGCCCCTGCACATTCACACATGTACACATTTGTAACACATACACATATCCATACAAAAAATAAATATACTTGTTGATTGGATTTAACATTGGAACTAAATTTTTCAACAGAAAAAAATAAGTTTTCAGTTATGTAAAATGCGATTAATATTTGCTATTCCACATTCTGGAACTCAGGAAGGAAGCAATTCTTATACAGTTTTTTGATCTGTATTTGTTCATTTCCTGCTGTTACAAATGTGTACGTTTGTGTTCTGAATTTGTTAGCCTACTTATTATCACTGTGACAAAATATCTGAAAGAAATGTCATAAGGAAAGAGAGGCTCACTTTGGCTCACAGCTTAAGCAAGTTCAGTTAGCAAACCACTCTTGGTTTTATGGTAAGATAGCATGCTATGACCAGAGCCACTTCAGAAAAGATGCTTACCTCGTTGTAACCAGAAAAAATAAAAAATTATGGAAGAAAAGAAGAGGAGAAGGAGAAGGAGGAGAAAGAGCCGCCCCCAAAATCTAAAAGCTTCTTTTAAGAGCATGTCCCCAATAACCTAACCCCTTTCCACTAGGTCCTGCCTCTTAAAGGTTCTGTTACCTACCAATACCAACCACCACCTATTGGTAGATTTAACTAACACCTGTGCCTCTAGGAGACAGAGCCAGTTTATCACAGGATTCATGCTGCACTTATGATTTCATGAGCAAAGTCATCTTGTATCCTCCACTACAGCTGTCCTTTCAAGGAAGCCAGAGAACTGTTTACAAGGAAGTTTAAGAATTTTCTTTATAGAGAGGTACTTATCAAAATGGTTTTGTGTCAATGAGATCTTGATTTTCTAGCCGGACAGCCTATTTGCCACATCTCTCTAAACCAATTCTATTTCATCCTTTCTTGGCCAAAACCTCACTAGATCTAAGCAGGCTTTAGGCCATCATGTATGCTTCCAATGGCAAACCAGCATACATACAAACACATTTTGTCGGCCCATGTATTTTTCTATTGGTACAATTTTACTGCCATCAACAGTAGCATGAATAACAATACCACTGGGACCTCCCTTTAGATAGCATTTTGCAGGAGGATGATGTGAACAGATATATTTATGTGTGTCATCATCAGAAGTTTTTTGATGCATTTCTCTCTATGGCGTCCCAACAAATGCAGCTTAACTACACAATGTAAGGTGGACCAATATATGTGTGTTGTTAGCAAAGAATCTTTTATCACGTGTTCTTTCATGTTAGCAGAACATCCTTTCTCTTGTGTCTGCTTCAGCAAAACGTTCCCTCATGATTCTGCCTTAGTTTTTCACCTATGTCCACTTCAGGAAAACACTCCTTCATGTGTTTGCCCAGCAAAACATCATCCGACACAGCTGACTCTCCAAAGAACCCTTAAAGTTTCCACTTCAGTAATCCTATATAAATGTTTGATGAATGAGTACATAAACGTGTCAAAACTGGAAACTAACAACTCGATAAACACTGACCACACCCAAGATCTGACCCAGTTGGAAGTTCACTCAACTCCATCTATGTAGCCTCACTCCAATGTCCCCCTGAACATTTCTCTGCTCAGAAATGGTGGGGGGTTCTTGTAAGATGTTTTGCTTTATGCATTTCTTGGCTTATAAAGGAAAGAGACTGCCATCATAAACCCTGGCCCCACAGAAATGCCTACTACAATTCAACATAATTCTCTAAGTATTAAGTAAGAGTCTACTGGCCAAGAAGGCTACAGCACATTGAGTCCTTGGGGAGGAGGAGGGAATGGACACCAAGAACAACATGGATAACAAGAGGAGTAAATGGAAGCACGGCTTCATCAGTCAGGTGCTAACCAGAGACCTTAACCATCATCATCCGCCAACTAACCTCCTCTGCTTTAACCAATCACGAAGTTTCTTTCTTTTACTTGTTCCAACAAACTTTATAAAGGATTTCCTGTTGTGCCTCCTCTGAGGCGCGATGAACCACTGTGGTCAGGTGTTGCTTGGCTCATGAATCACTGAGCAGTCAATTAAGCTTGTTAAAAAAACATCATGTGCCTGTTTGGTTTTGGTTTTGTGTGTGTGTGTGTGTTTTTTTTAACAAGTGTAAGTAAGGAAAAGTCTATCCGTGACTCATCTATCCCACTTCTTTTTGTTTGTTTGTTTGTTTGTTTTTGGGTTTTGGGTTTTTTTTTGTTTTTTTTCAAGACAGGGTTTCTCTGTATCACCCTGGCTGTCCTAGAACTCACTCTGTAGACCAGGCTGGCCTCAAACTCAGAAATCCGCCTGCCTCTGCCTCCCAAGTGCTGGGATTAAAGGCGTTCGCCACCACGCCCGGCTTCTATCCCACTTCTCTGTGCATATAAAATCAAATGAAGTCAAACCAAAGAGATCCTCACGCTACCATGTATACTGAAGCACGTTCCCAACTGCTAAGACACGGAGCCAATCTTGCTGCCCATCAAGGGGCAGGTGAATAAAGAATAGGATGCACACGTAATCATGAACATTTAATGTTATTCATCCATAAAGAAGGGTGAAACCCTGTCACCTGACACAAGATGATTGGAACTGATGTTAGGATGTTGAGTCAAATAGACCGGACACGAAAAGGCAAAAATTGCATGTTCTCTCTTGTGTGTGCAAGCTAAAAAATTATTGCCCCAGATGTAGGAAACTTATTACTGAAAGCTAGTAAAACATATATGCCTGATGTGGTGTCACACTCCTATGATATGTAGGAGGTAGAGAAGGATTCCGAATTTTAGATCACTCTGAGTTACACAAGTCTCCTTCCTTAAAAGAAGAAATAATGGAAGGAGGTAAGAGATTACACTGAGTAGAAGGACCAGGTCTGGGTGTTGCACAACACAGACACAATGATTAGAGTTCAAAATAACCTGCTGTGTATTTGATGTAGAGCTACAAGAGAACAAGGCACCACACAAGGAACTGCCAAGGGGAGGGAAACACTAATTACCAGATCTGAGCAGGGAACACTCAATTGTGTTGAAATTCTCCAGAGAGTCCAGTTAAAGTAAAATTAATACACGTTAATAAAATTATTATTTACAAAGATAATGATATACCACTGACAGAAACATTTGTCATCTTGAGTGCCAGTTACACAGGTACACACACAAGACGAGATCTATCAGTGGTAATCCTACTGGTCCAGAATAAGACCACTACCACAATTTAAAACCAAATTTGAAGCAAGCTTTAGTTAAATACTGGTCAAGTGGACGGACTCTAATCAGGTCTGTACCAGGGTTCCCAGGAAAATGGCAGTTTGCAGGGGCTTAAAAAGGCAAACCCCACAATTCCATGCATTTCCCTGAAGGGACAATGAGGGTCAAGCATACATCCTGATGTATTTCCTACATATGTATTTCCTCCTGCCCACATGTGATCAAGCACACCCAATGGAGTTTGGGAAAACAAACATGTTTAGGGAAGTGAAAATATGTGGCTTGTTATTCCATAAACAACAGCCTCCAGGATTTCAGGACGCATCTGCCCTTGGGCAGGGAGCTTACAGGCCAGGATCATTTTTTGTTTCATGGTTCTCCTAGGCACAGTAATTAAAACTTAAAACACAACTTTGTGCACTCACACTGGATGAAGACAGAGATTACAAGAGTCTTGCATCTATCTCAGGACCGAGGACATAGCTCATGAATATTATATACTTCTTGAGTGGATATTGAATGGGAATATGCTATATAGCATGTGCTTGTATAATTTGAGTTTGAGGCCAGCATGGGCTACAGGAAACCACACTTAAAGAAAAATGATCTAGTTATTTTCTTTTCCCTTTTCTCTTCTCTTTCTTCCTTCCTTTGACCTCACACATTCTACCATTGAGCTACATGCCAGCCCTTAAAATCACTCTGAGAGAGGATTTTGTTAAAAGTTGCCCAAGCTAGCCTTAAACTTAGAATCCTCCTGTCTCCACCTTCTGGGTCTGTGGGATCACAGGTGCATATCACCAAACCTGGCTTACATCATTTTTTATTATGCATCTCAATAAATCCACAAAGCTTAATAAAATTTCAAGGAAAAGGCTCTTTCAAATAAAGGTAAAGATGGAAAGGCAAGCCCAGAGCCACCCTAGTTGCTTTAGGTGACAGGCCATGGTGACTTGGATCACAGTCACTGTGAGTGGAAGAGAAAAGCAAAGACCTGACTATTAACTGCGTGTGGAGAATAAATACTCCATATGGAGGAGAGAATGGAGTCTGGGGGTTTTCCCAGATTTCTGGTATGAACAAATTATGTAGATGGTGCTACTGCAGGTTGAGTTGCTAGGAAACAAAACTATGCACGTGGTGCTTTGGAGAACACCAGCCTAAGGAGAGAAAAAGAAGCAGACGTAGGCTGAGAAGCTGACCTAGCAGCCAAGGGCAGCCCATGCGGGACTCTGGCACGTGGAGCGAAGGCAGGCTGTGGGGATATCTGATGAGGTGACATGGCCAGACCTCTACAGCTCCACACCAACCAACAGGAAAATCAGCTCCCTTTAAACGATGCCATCCTTCAAACAGGGCTCCGAGCCCAGAGCCATCCTCAGCCTGCACTCCCAATAGCTAACAAAACAAAACATTTCTGCTCAGCAGAAGACCTCTCTGCAGCACCTCCCACTGTTCCTGTGGCTGGCAGCTCTCTCCTCCACACACAGAAAACTCCTTCCTTGGATCAATAACAATTATATATTCTATAAACTCACAAGCATCAGCCAAGTAGTATAGGGGTTTGTTAGGAACGACTGACCTGTGACAGAGTTAGTTACTTCTCTCCGCTATGACAAAAGTCATTGGTAGGAACAACTAGAGGGAGGCTGGATTGGTTTAGCTTTAGAGTAGGGGCTTGTGGTCCCCTGGAGGCATAAATTTTCCACAACTGATTTTAATAAGGATTCAACTGCTTCTCCAGCCCACCACCCAGGAAAGGTAGTGGAAGAGAAAAGTTATTAGGGCACAGGGGAAGTAGATTTGTTTAGAAATAGTTCTTTGGGGGAGCAAGTCCAACCTTCATTGTCAGGATATCAGCAGCTCAGTCCCATAGCAAACATCAAATACAAATCAGCAGTCGAAGTCCAGTCCTCTTGACAAGCAGACACCACGCAAGAACCATCAGCTGCAGTTCAGTCCTGAAGAAGCCACGAGGCTCTCCCACCAGCCCAGGGCTGAGGAAGTGGCCAGAAGCCACAGGAACCTCACAAAAAGTTCTTTGGTGAGTTTCTTCTCTCTGGCGTCACCACTTGTGGAGCTCGGCAAACACAATGTAAGGTGAACCAATATATGTGTGTCATTAGCAAAGACTATTGAGGTGGAGCAAAGCAAACCAGTGCTCAAGATCCCACTATTTGTGGGGTCATATATATTCATATATATATATATATATATATATATATATATATATATATATGTATACACTCCATCTCGCATCCTTTTACACGTCAGCTATAGCAAAACATCTTTCCACCTGTGTCTGCTTCAAGGAAATGTCAACTGACTTTCCAAAGAAACCAGGAGTTTCCTCTTCAGTCCATCATGGCAGGGAAGGACTGATGAAGATGCTCTAAATGATAAGGGAAATATAGAGCAGAGATTGATTACTCACGTGGTGGCCCTACCAGGAACCAGATTGTACACAGGAAGGATCCAGGAGCAACCTACTATTTAGGACCTGCCATCAGTAACCTACTCAAAGTTTCCAAACTGTCCTCCAAACGTAGTGGGCCCCGCTGGAGACAAAGGGTTCAATTTTAGGAAGGGGACATTCCAATCTACAAGGGAATTGTATTGTATTGTATTGTAATTTTTTTTCATACAATATATTCTGATTATGGTTAGCTCTCCTGTCCTGGCTAGTTGACATAAGCTAGAGGGAACCTCAATTGAGAAAATGCCTCCATAAGATCTAACTGTAAGGCATTTTCTTAATGGGGGAGGGCCCAGCTCATTGTAGGTGGACTCACCCCTGAGCTGGTAGTCTTGGGTTCTATAAGAAAGCAGGCTGAGCAGGTCATGGGAAGCAGGCCAGTAAGCAGCACCCCTCCATGACCAGTGTATCAGCTCCTGCCTCCAGGTTCCTGCCCTGTTTGAGTCCTATCATGACTTCCTTCAGTGATGAATATGGGTATGAAAGTCTAAGCCAAATAAACCCAGTCTTCTCCCAGTTGCTTTGGTCATGGCGGTTCATCAAAGCAATAGTAAGCCTAACTGAAACACCTTCCCCAACTCCTCCCAGATCCTCCTTACGGTTCCACCCACCCAAGCCCATATCCTTCCTTCCTCTCAGAAAATAAGCAAGAATCTGATAGCAGTAGTAATAAGAAAATAAAAACATGCCGGGCGGTGGTGGCGCACGCCTTTAATCCCAGCACTTGGGAGGCAGAGGCAGGTGGATTTCTGAGCTCGAGGCCAGCCTGGTCTACAGAGTGAGTTCCAGGACAGCCAGGGCTACACAGAGAAACCCTGTCTCAAACAAACAAACAAAAAAACAAAAAATAAAAAATAAAAACAAACCAGAACAGGACAAATGGGTGTGGGGGGGGCACACATACAGACACAAAGAGACACACATTATGCACACAGAAATCTCATAAAACATAAAACTGGAAACCATAATATATAAGCAGAAGAGTTGTAAGGTTAAAATAAAATGCCCATATAAAGCATGAGACGAAAACCTCCAAAAATACATTGAGTTCATTTTGTGTTAGCCATCTACCAGGGGGCATGGGGCCTGCTTTTAAGTGTGGCAAGTATACGCAGCGAGACTCCATTGGAAATAACTAATTTTTCCATTTTGAGCAGTTATCAATTAGTGTTAGATTATAGGTTAGGGGTGGGTTATGGGTTGGGTAGGTATCATGGTTAAATGTAAAGTAATGTGTAGCATTATTTTATTAGTTGCTACATTGAGATCTCCAAGTTAAAAGCTTCATATAGGGACCAGTGTGACAGCTTGGTAGGTAAAGGCACTTGTCATGTGAACCTGGCAACCTGAGTGTGGTTCCCAGAGCCTGCAGTGGAAAGAAAGAATCGACTCCTTCTGACTTTCCTGGATGTGCAATGATGCATGATATCCTAAGCGTGCCTCTATGCATGCAGTACACGTGTACAAGAAGTACATACTTTTTGTAAGTTTCATTTAACCATACTGACTACTGGAACAACTAGTTCCAGTTGAGTGTAATTTACCCAGGGTACTAAATACTTGCAAAGCTTTTTAGTGTTCTTTCTCCCTACTCCAGGTTTCTCTTCTTTCTTCCAAGACTATGTGCCATATGAAGTTAAGAGTGGCACTGTGCTGAGCACTGAACTAATTCCCATTTGAAGCAATTATCTCAATGAGACTCTAATCAACTCGAAGAAGTACTTCTGAAACAACCATTTAATTAACCCCAGCAGAAATAAGAATGGAGAATACAAAGAAACTGATAAACAAGGACTAAGCTAGACATGGGCTCCAGACTGTGGCACAGGAAAATTCCCTCTTCCACAGGAATCGCTCAAAATGCCTGGTTGCCAAGGAGCAAAAAAATAAGATTTGAAACTGGGTAGCTTCACTTGTGTACTGAATGTACAATGGGTTGGACAGAAAATAAATAAAGGGTCCTTATTCTTTGAAAAATGCTAGAAGCAACAGCCAGGCTTGTAATTTCAGAAATAATTGAGTGCTGTAAGTACATTTGTCAGCATTATCTCAAATCTCTATTTTCCGGCCTAAAAATATTTAAAAAGCATTTTTCCTGTATCTCCAATTACCACCACTTACACCCCGTTTTAACTGTTTTCTCTTCTGCATTTGCTGCCCCTGAATCACTTCTTAGAGATCTTCCCCCTCTGATCCCAGCCTCATGCTGTGACTCACTTCCTGGCTCAGGTGAACTCATTCAAGAAAGCTTAAGGCAAAACTGGGACCCAAGTCTTCTCTGTCTTCCATCTCCCTTCCTCCTCCCTCCTCCCCTTACTGCTCCAGCCCTGAGTAACATCCCTGATAATGTTCTCTGCTCTCTAACCGCGTTGAACCCTCTTGACTTGGCTCACCACACCACTCTAAGAACTTAGATTCTCTCAGCTTAAATGTTACAAATACGTAGAGTGGACAGTGTAAATCACAATTACTCCAAAATGCATTAGCACATGATGTGACAAAATTTAACCAAAATGTATCTTTTATTCAATTATAAAAAGTTTTTTAGCTAATTAATAATAGATTGACAAATAAAAATATTATCGTATGTTACATATAATGTAAATGTTTATATGTTACATATATTGTAATATTTCACATAAAACATATGAGTTGGCAAAAGGCAGTTTCTTTTTGCACTGTATCTTATTGAGTGTGTAAGCATGTGTGTGTGTGAGTGTGTATGTGTGTGAGTGTATTTATGCAACAATGTGCCACATGTGCTCTGGGTACTCTTGGTTCACAAGATCCCTAAAAGTTCACACCAAGGTGTATGAGCTGTCTGATATGGATGCTAGAAACATAACTTGGGTTCATTGGAGGTGAAGCAAGAACCCATGAGCCATCTCTCCAGCCCCAGGGGTGGTTCCTCGAAGCAATGGCAATATTGTTCTTGTTTTCGTTTACAGACTTGGAGCATCTGTAGTTATTAATAAAGTAAGGCTACATTTTTACATAGTGCTTGATTATTATGGCTTTCATTATATCCAATCCATCATGTCTCACAGTCTTACTAAGTATGAGACATCCTGGTTTTGTTTGTTGAAGCTGAGTCTTTCTATAGAGCCCAAGCTGGCCTCCAACTTTCAGCCCTCCTTCCTGTCTCATCTTCCAAGTTTCCACATGCTGGGCTTCCAGCTCGTTGTATTATTTATTTGTTTGCTTGTTTGTTTGAGTTGGTATTTCACTAGATGGCCTTAGCTGGGACTTGCTATGCTAAGGCTGGGTTTGAACGCACAGAGATCCACCTGGTCCTGCCTCCAGAGTGTTTGATAAAGGGGTGCATTACCACTCTCAGCCTTGCTGATTGTTTTATTTGTAATCTAATGTCTCATACATTTTTGGTGCCTCCAGCTTTCTGGAATCAAACAAAGATAAAGTAAACATTTTAATTAAGTAAAATTTATTTATTTTTGTTTTTGAGGCAGGGTCTCTCTATGTAGTCCTGGCTGTCCTGGAACTCGATCTGTAGGAGTTGTTCAAGCTGGCTTCAAACTCAATAGAGAGTCCTCACCTGCCTCTCTCTATCAAGTGCCATTAAAGGTTTATGCCACCACACCCAGATAAGTAAATATTTTATTTTTAAAAATCATTAGTAAATACCACTGAACAATCATTAAAAAAAAAGATTATATTGTTTGGGGAGTCAATTTGTTTTCAGTTAAAAACTAGTTTGCCTGATTCCATACCACCAACTGCAAATCTAATGATAGACTAAAATTATTGTTTGAAAAGCCACAAGTTTTTTTTTTTAATTTTCCATGAAACATTTTTTGTTGTGTCAAATATATCTACAGTTGTTGAGGTGTTTGGAGCTGCCCAAGCAACTTAAGACAAAGGAAAGTTGTTTATTTATTTTTATGTGTATATACGTACTTATGTGGTATGTGTACATATACATGCGTATGTGGCATGTGTATATGGATGTTCACATGCATGGACATGTGCACAAGTGTGTGGCATGGATGTGAAGGTGTGATATTGACATCAGAGTCCTCATAGCTTTCCAGTTGAACCAGAGCACACAGATATGGCTAGCCTAGTCAGCCAGCTTGGCTTTGGATCCCTGTGGATATCATCTGAGTATTGGGAATTACAGGTGGCTGCCATGCCTACTTGACAGTTATATGGTGTTTTATTTAGGGTTTCCACTGCTGTGAAGAGACACCATGGCCAAGGCAAGTCTTATAAAGGCAAACATTTAATTGGGGCTGGCTTATAGTTTCAGCGGTTTAATCCATTATCATCATAGCTGGAAGCATCATAACATGCAGGCAGACACGGTGCTGGAGAAGGAGCTCAGAGTTCTGCATCTTGATTTGAAGGCAATTAGGAGACACTCTTCCACAGGCAGTCATGAGGGGAATCTCCTCTGCACTTGGTGAAGCTTGAACATAGACTCTCAAAGCCCCCCTACACAGTGACCCATTTCCTCCAACAAACCATACGTCCTAATAGTGCCACTTCCATGGGACAAGCATATTCAAACCACCACATATGGGTTGTGGGGATCCAAATTCCAGTTCTAACCCTTGCACACCAAGTGCTTTACCCACTAAGTCATTGGGTCAGTGCAAAAAGTGTTTAAAAAGTAACAGTTTTATTACATTGCATGTCTTGTGTAGAGGTTCCTGACATTTGCACCCATGGAAAGGAGATGATAACTTGTGGGAACTTGTTCTCCACCGTGAGTCCTGGGAATTGAACTCAGGCTATCAGGCTTGGTGGCATGCATCTTTACTCATCAAAGCATCTCACCAGCACCAAAACTAGTAATTGGCTTTGGGCGTGAAACTAACACGTGGAGATTTCAGTTAGATTCTCCCTCCTCTCACCACCAAAAGAAATGAGTAATGAGGAAAATAAAACTGCCCTCTGAGAGTTAAACTTTAAGATTGCATACAGTGAGCACCAGTAGAGATAAGTAAACTTGCCTTTAAAGCACACACTGACCTGACTCCACTGTGATTTGATTTTTATTGAAAGAACATTGCTAAGAGGTAGCTATGGAAACAGAGGAAGGAACACACAGGGGCACTTCAGGGCAGGTAGCCATCCAAGTGCTGTCAAGGAGAAACGAAGCCTGAATCAAAATCACAGCAGGATGTCCCTGCTATATTGGCAATCAATGTAGAAAACTGCAACCACTAGAAACTCAATATTTATTTCAACTTTTGAAACAAAACCATCCTCTTGTGGAACCAGATAAGTCAAGAAATGTCCTCGTATATAACACTTGTTCTGAACCTCTGCTCACCAAGCATCTTCTGACCCCTTTGGTTTCTTATAGTAAATGCTGTATCTAGCCAGGAGCGGATCCCGTGCCTTGAATCCCAGTATTCAGGAGGAAAAAATAGGTAGATAACTGGCTTATCCTGGGCAATGGTCCATGCCTTTAATCTTGGATCAAGATCAACCTGGTCTACCTGGTCTACTTAGTGAGTTTCAGGACAGCCAGAGCTACATAGTGAGACCATGTCGGGGGTGGGGGGGGGGGGTGTCTCTCACCAGCTCTGCAGTTTTGAGCATGGATGTATACAAGTCACAGTTTGTGATGGCTATTCTGGGTTATCAACTTGACTACTATCTGGAATTAACTAAAACCCACAAATGTGGAGGGGCTTGCCTGTGAGGATTTGTTTGTTTGCTTGCTTAATTTGAAGTGGCAAGATCCACTTCTTTCTTTTTTCTTTTTCGAGACAGGATTTTTCTGTGTAGCCCCAACTGTCCTGGAACTCACTCTGTAGACCAGGCTAGCCTGGAATTCAGAAATCCTCCTGCCTCTGCCTCCCAAGCGCTGGGATTAAAGGCGTGTGCCACCACTGCCCAGTGGAAGATCCACTTCTAAACTGTATCTTTGAGTTTAGAAAAAAAAGTTAGGAGTGCCGACTGTCCTGAGTTCAAATCCCAGCAACCACATGGTGGCTCACAACCATCCGTAATGAGATCTGATGCCCTCTTCTGGAGTGTCGGGAAGACAGCTACAGTGTACTTACATATAATAAATAAATAAATACATAAATACATAAATATTAGAAAACATACCTTTAATCAGGATCTTTTAAGGTGGGAAGACTCACCTCTAATCTGGGCTATGCCTTCAGCTGGAAGCCTATCCTATATATAAGGACATTGAAGAAGGTAGCTTTTGCTATTTGTCTTCTAGCTCTTTCCTCACTAACAAGAGTCCATTTCTTCACTGGTATTAAAGTCTTCTTTGGGATTCCAGTATGTACTGAAAACCAACTGAGAAATCTAGCCTTGTAGACTGAAAAACCTATTGAATTCTTGGACCTTCTGTTCATTGGCAGCCATTGTTGGATTAGCTATACCAGAGTCCATAAATCATTCTAACAAAATCTCTTTCTATATATACATAGAGATTCATTCTATAAATTCTGTTACTCTAGAGAACCCTAATGCACAACTCTTAGAAACTCATGAATTAATATTCTGTTTGTACATGTCAGTCTCATAACCAGGTAGATGTCAGCATATTTGATTGTTGGAGGGATCCTGCATTGCTCAAGAAAGATACTTCAAGTCCAGGATACAGAAGACTGGTTCTAATGGATTGTGGGAAAATAACCAAGGTGTTTTCTTGGTGAAAAGACAGGCCTCTCTCTGTCCTGTTCTATCAATCAGCAAATTATGTCTCATTTTGGAAGGTCTCTGAAGGGGCTAAGGGTTATAGTTCAGTTGGATTAGCACTTGCCTAACATGTTGAAGGCAAGCCCCAGATTCGAGCCCCAGAAATGCAAAGCAAACAAAATCTAAAACAAATGATCACAAATGTCAATTGGGGAAGAAGTTACTTGTGGTTACTGCGCTATTATTTTATGGTTGTTCTAACGTTGTGGTATCACCCCATGAATACATGCCAGTTGCAAGCGGAGGAGTTTACTCAGACCAGGACAAGAATCTTTGGATTTATTATACACTATAGATATCTCATAAAGTAGAGAAATATCACATACTCGTGGATTACCTTCTTTCCGTTGGGGAAAGGAAGACCAAACCTAGAGACTTGCATATATGTGACAAGATACTACGCGGCACTGAGGTACATGCTCAGCCCCCAGGTAGAATATTATCATTTTCCTTCCTCACTTCGGGTACTGCCTTGTCTCTACTATACACTTACCTAGTAAACATCTGCATGAATGACTCTTTTTTTTTTTTTTTTTTTTTTTTTGGCTTTCGAGACAGGGTTTCTCTGTATAGCCATGGCTGTCCTGGAACTCACTTTGTAGACCAGGCTGGCCTTGAACTCAGAAATCCACCTGCCTCTGCCTCCCAAGTGCTGGGATTAAAGGCGTACACCACCACGGCCCGGCCTGCATGAGTGACTCTTAACTGTTAGTTTTCTCTGTTAGGTAGTTGTTCCAAGAGGTAAACATTGCCAGAGGAGTCAGAAATAAACAGTGCCTTATTTTACACCAAAATTACAAATGCCGAAGGTGGCCTCAGCAAAGCACGCCAGTCGCTTTTGTCCCTAACACTTGGATTATTTTTTTCACTCCGAGGTAACTTCGGTCTTCTCAAATTGCCACCACACCATGGCCCCTCACTTTGCCCCCCCCCCCCCCCTAAGAACATTCGGTCAAAGCGCAGGTTGTAAACGTTTATGTTCCTCCATCAGTTGTTGTCAATGCACGGAGACAAACCAAGTCGTGATTCCTCACGGAGGGCTCAAGGTTTTTGGAATCTTCCCAGGTGGAAAAGCTTTGTCTCCGAAATGGCTCTGCTTGACGAACTCCCTCCTTCCAGTAGGAGGTAGCGTTGCCCTCCGCCGCAGTCGAGAAGCGGCGGAGGCTGTCACGTGACCCCGCAGCCTCAACCCCTCCACCCCCCCCGGGGCGGTCTTGCGGAGATTTGCCTTACGTACGCAACGTCATGACGTAGCACGTAGGGGCTGGCTAGCCGCCATCTTGCTTCTTTTTCTCGCTCGCTCTCACCCTCTCAGGAGGTAGCGAAAGTGCTTTGGCGGTTTGTACGGCGGTGGCTCGGGCTTTCGGGACCGAGCGGCCCTGCGGACGGTCTCTCGAGGCAATCTCCCCTCCCCTGACCCTGATCCGTCCGGGGCGAGCCCCTTGGAAGCGCGCAGACTTGGTTCTCAACCCTGGCGGGTAAGGAGAGCGAGGGCGTCCGGACCGTGAAGAGGCCCGATGGAGGAGGGAGGGAAGGCACGGGCGCTGGAGCCAGGCCTGGGGGCCCGCGGCGTCTCTCCCTGGGCTCCCGGCGTCGTGCTGTCCGCGGAGATCCGGAGCAGGGCTCGTCGCCCATGTGCGCGGCGTGTGCTGCGGCGGGGCGGCCCTGCGATGGCCGAGGGAGCCTCCGCCCGCGCGGGGCCTGCGCGCGCCGTTTTTCCACGGCGTGGAGGACGGTGCCCGTGGCGGCTCCGAGCGCTCTTAGTGCCTGCGGATGCTCCTGTGGTGATGGCTGGCGTTTGCAGCCAGCGGTGTGTAGTCCAGGGCGGTCGTAGAGGCTCTACCAGGACCCAGGACCAACGAACCCCACTTCCGCTGGGGACAAGCTGAACAACTTCTTGGAGGATTTGAGTAGTCTTTTCCTCCCTCTAGGCCGCTCCAGCCCGGCATTTGTGGGAATACGGCTCGGCTGCTGCCTGATTTTCAGAGAGAGCGTTTAGTATTACTGGTTGCTAGAGTAGAGACCCTAGTTAAGACCGAAGAAAAATAGCATGGGAGCCAGTGAGGACTCTTGCTTGATTTTGCATATAAGGACCGCTCTGATCTCTTTAAAGGGGATGTATATTTGTTTGAAGTGTGTTCAAGATCTTTGGGGTGGGGGGATCCAACTTGCCTAGTAATTCCTGACTCTTAAAACTACCCGGATTTCCGCATTGGCTGGTCTTCAACCTCGGTTCATAAATTCATACCCCAGCAGGATACTTAGAATTGTACAGTAGGCGGCCCTCCTGTTAGGGTTTCTCTTTGGGAATGCACCAGAAGAATCGGAAGATGCTTGCTTCATCGAGTGCTCAGGAGTCAATTCCCGCTAATAGACGTTACAGAGAGGGTGGTATGAAGCGGCCACCACGTCTGACCTCTAGCATTTTTTAAAAGTAGATTTAAGCTTCCATGTTGGTCATTAAGATGCTGCTTTGGCTGGAGCCATTTTTAGGTGTGTGTCACAGATGCACTGCAGCATCTTTTCTGGCTGGCTCCAAATGCATTGATTCTCCAAAAATTAGAAATAGATTGAGTTTGCATATAGAAAAGAAGTTTTTATATGATTTTTCTGGGATGAATTTGTCATAATAAGCTTTTGGGTTTTTTTGGGGGGGGTGTCTGTAGGTGTGTGTGAAGAACATAGAATGCTGGCTGATCTCTCATTACTTAACCTCTAACTGTATGCTCTCAAGACCTTTATATACATTATCCTTTTTGATCCTAGTCTTTGAGGAAGGAGCTCTTATACTTGGTTTACAGATGAGGACAAGATATTTGAGAGATCGAAGTAATTTGATCAAGGTCACAAATTTGTAGTGGTGCTGTAGTCAAAGCCATACTTTCTAAACCCAGAGGGGATGCTCTGAACTATCAAAGTGTTCATTTGGTCTTGTACATTTATAATTGTTGCTAAAATAAGGCACATTTTTAACTGGTACTTTTTCTTTAGCTTGCTTGGGTGTTTGAACATTGTTACATGTGAAGGTTAAAATGCTGCCAGATGTAAACGTAGTGTCTGTTTGGTGTCATAGGAAGACTAGGGGAAGACAGAAATGGGCTTGAGGCCAGCCTAGGCTGCGTAGTGAGAGCTTGTGAATGTTCAGTTTTGTTTTGTTTTTGAGAAGTGATTGTGAGCCCATCCCTTCATTATAAACTAAAGATGATATCAGTACCTCTCAGGCTTGCTGTAGAATTTAAGACTGAGTAATGCTCTTGTTACTGTGGTTAGTGCATAGTAAGTAAAAGGACAGCTAAAGATGAAGGGAAAGCAGGAGAGTCCTGGAAGAAGAAACTAGTGTTCAAGCAGTAAAATCTGTTCTCAGAATAGCCTAAGTCTTTGGATCCGTAAGTAGTTTCTTTTTCCTCTTCCACTCCTCTTTACATTTACATACTGCACTTTATTTCATAAGACTTTCTCCTTTGTGCTCTGTATAGTAAATAACCCTGGCATCAGTTCTAGCTCAGAATGAAGTGCAGAATTTCTTCAATGTCTTTGAATATAATACTGTTTCCTTGAGTCTATGTGCTACCCCCAAACCCCCACTTCCAGTTATTAGTTAGCTAGGTGGTAGCTTTTTATGTAATTTCTGTCATTCTGATATCTGATAGTAAGTAAAAGGACAGCTAAAGATGAAGGGAAAGCAGGAGAGTCCTGGAAGAAGAAACTAGTGTTTCTAAGAGTTCATCATTGATAAAATGCAAAAGAAGTCAATTACATACATGTTTAGGAAACTGAATCCTCTTGTTTTGGGGGATGTTTGTTTTGAGGCAAAGGCTCTCTTACAGAGCCCTGGCTGTTCTGGAGTTCTGTATATCAGGCTCTGGCCTCAAACTCAAGAGATCCTCCTGTCTCAGACTCCTGGGTGCTGAGATTAAAGGTGAGTGCTACCGTGCCCAGCAGAAAGCATCCCACAAGGAAAGCAGCCTGCAGTTAATACCCAAGTTCTGACCAAAACACTTTGACTTCAGAAAAGCAGGATTTATTTGTTGCCTTAGAGTGGAGTGACACAGTATGTGTTAATTGTTGCTAAGAATTCTGAGTTAATGTTAGTTTCCTGAGTCACAGCATTTTTAGGTCAGTGATACCATAGATGTATCAATCAGAGTTTCTTTGTGGCTTTAAGAATTCTTTAGAGTCACTTGTGTTGTGTTTTCCTTTTAGAGCTAACTATAAACTTGTCTTTGTACCACTTACCATTTTATTCTAGAGTTTAGTAGCAGGACAGTCATGTTTAGGAGCCTGTGTCTTTGCTAGAAGAGCCAGTCAAATGAGGTTATTACTGAAGTTCAACAAGCAACTTTTGTTTCATTGGCAGATATTGGCATATATTACCTAGGATACTAAAAGTATTACTGCCAGTGTATTGGATTCACCCTTAGAGGCACTACTGGATGCTGAATATTAAAGGAAGGCCCAACTAGCATATAGAGAAAGCATTACTAGTATTTTTTAAAACTTATCCAGGAAGCCATGTCATGGTAGCTATCTTTAATCCTAACACTGAGGCAGAGGCAGGCTGAACTGTATGAGTTGAAGGACGGCCAGGGCTACAGACACAAAGAAGCCCTGTCTCACAAAACTGCTATCTAGGAATTTTTCCCAGTTAGTCTTCCTTTCCTGGGCCTTTCCCATGGTTCTCTCACTTAGCTTATATGGTGGGTGTCATAGTTTATTTACATTGAATAGTTAGAAATACCAAAGATTGCATCCTCAAATAAGGTTAAGTGAGCCAATACTCATTGTGAGGCTGATTTGCATCACATTTTTCTGGTTTTATTTGAGACTGGTTCTAACTGGCTTAGAAGTCATTGTGTAGACTAGGCTGCCCTTGAACTCACATATTGGCCTACTACCTCTGCCTCCCCAGAGCTGGAATTAAATAAAGGCTTGTGGCCCCATAGCTGGCTTAATTTTCAGAGGAGTGTGGCTTTGTTTCTTATTACCAAGATACTTAGTCTTAAAGAAGAATGGTTAGAGTTACCAAGAGCAGGAGGCAGAACTCTCTTGAGTTCCAGGCTTCCCTGGACTGCATTAATAAGGTGTGTGTTAGTGGGGGGTTACCATAGAACCGGAGAGAGCTTTTGTGTGGCACCCATGAGGCTTAGGTTTAGTCCCTAATACTGCCCTTCACACCACAGAAAGCTCCCTTATAATTTTAGGATTAATACCTGAGGATGAAATTAAAGTCATGTGATTAAACTAGAGAAAAGTTGGTGTAGAAAAAAAAATCCACTCAGAAAAATATATCATGTCTGGTTAATTACGATAAAGGAAGACATTATGGCTAGGAGATAAAAATTGTGGGGCAGAAAAAGTGATTCAGTGGGTTAGAGTGCTTGCTGTGAAAGCAAGAGAACCTGGGTTCAAATCTCCAGCACTCATGAACATCCATTGCTACACGGGCCTGTAACCAAGAGTAGTACACGCCCAGTTCAGTGAGAGACTCTCAAAAACAAGGTAGAGAGTCTTAGAAGACTCCTGACAGTTTCTGGTCTCTGAATATAGGCACATCCACACAAATATCAATAATTGTAATTTTCTTACTGTGTGTGTGTTTGTGTGTGTTCCTAAGTTTCACGCCATAGCTCAGAGCTTGGCCTCAAACTCCTACCTCAGCCTCCTTGGTGCTAACATTACAGGCATTAACAGTCATCCTCGGCTGAGGTTTTTGAGTGTTGTGTTTGAGGCAGAGGTTCATTATAATCCACATCCTCCTGCCTCAGCTTTCCAAGTACTGGGGTTACAGGTGTGTTCCAGAATTAGGGTTGGTCGGTCTTGCACATGCTTGACAACTATTCTACCTCCAAGCTATAGCCTAATTCCTATTCCTTTTTAATATTTGCCGAGGACTCTACCCAGCCCTAGGGTAAGACTGTTTGGGGAGGTGGGGCACTACGGTAAACTTTACAGGAGGATTCTTACATTACAACACTAGAAAACTTTTTCTCTTACGTTGATAGTTATGATTACCTGGCTAGTAAGTTTTGACTTTGTCTTCAACCCATGTGTTAATACTTTATTTCCCCATTTCCACGCCCTGACCCCACCTGTGTCTCTTTGTGTATTCAGATTTGTCACCCTTTTAAACCTCAGGCTTCAGACTACTGGAATTACAGGTGAATTTACTTTTAATTAAGTAAATTTGAAATTAAAATGTACATGATTATTATTTGGTGATAAGTTTTTTTTTAACCATCTAATATCTTTAAAAATAAACATGTAAACTCTTAAATTCTAATCTGTGGGCCACTTCAAATTAGCATTCCACCAGTCTGTCTTTCCATCCGTTGGAACATAACTGCTATAAAAAATGAGTGGTGGATAAGATCAAGCAACAGTTGAGGTAATGAAGACCAAAAGTGGTTAAAAGCTTAGAATGGAATAGATTCATGAAACAGGAAGAGACAGCGGTGCAGAAAAGGATGCCAACTAGTCCTAAATAGGTACTTGACAATTGTACTAGGATGTCAACAAGAGAATTACGAGAGTGATTAAGCAAAGCTACTACAGATATGCGAGAAGGCCATAATATAACATAGTATGAGTACTAAAGTTCAGTGTAAGAAACATTTCTTAAATCTGTGGTAAACAGCCTCTGACTGAGGTGACATATCCTTGGTGACCCCAAAAGACTTTTAAGTCAAGTACTGGGGGGTGGAAGGTTAAGAGGCAAGGTGGTTAGAAAAAGTAATGAAACCTTGAGTTTCAGGTGTTTCAATACTTGAACGCTGAACTAACTGTATTTGAACTTAGGTTTAGTTCTTTTCAGTTCGTATCAGCTGTCAAGTTCAGGTCTGGTCTCTTGACTTTACAAAGAGACCATTAAATGTGTTCTGTATCCTTTGAACTTAATATTCTGTGGTACCACATGTCATCAATCTTGCCTTTATTTATTTGCCTATTTATTTTTGGGATTTGGAGGTGGGTCTCTCTGTAGCCATGGCTGTCCTGGAATTCACTGTGTTGACCAGGCTGGTCTCAGTCTCACAGAGATCAGCATGCCTCTTGTCTGCTGGGATCAAAGGTAGGGGCTACTGTGTCTAGCTTTAGCCATATTTAAAGTACAATCATGGGAGATTAGATTAAAAAACATCACTCTGGCAGACAGGCGGGTGGTATTCTGTGAGTTTAAGGCCAGACAGGTCTTCAGAGAGTTCCAGTTCAGGTATGGCATACATATTGAGATCCCATCTCAAACAAGTCACTAAATTTTGAGTCTGAAGAAAAGAGATAGTAATTCAGTCTTCCTTCCTCTTTCCAGCTGGTAATGTGTAAGTACAGGACTGCTGTTGTGGTTCTGTGGTCAGTGCACTACACAAAGGTACTAGGATGAAAAAGATAACAAGAACTTAAGTGTAGCCCATCTTCCAGTTATGTGCTCTTTTAAAGATACCAGCTTCTTGCTGATAGAACTCTAGTTATTTCCAGAAAGATACATTTTCCTATTTATTCAGAGGCTTTGTAGAGGCCTTTGGAACACCAGAAACAGGCTGGAAAAGTGGATCAGTGGCTAAGAACACTTGTGCTTTTACCAAGGCGCCAGGTTTGGTTCTCAGCATCCACATGGTGGCTCACAACTGTCTATACCTCCAGTTCCATTTTTAATGCATATTAAAGATGTATATTAAGGCCAGGCAGAGGCTGGCCTATGAATTTGAGGACAACCAGGGCACAGAGAAACCTTGTCTCTAAGAAACCAAAACATCCCCCACTCCAAAAAAAAAAAAGATGGATATTATAACTTACTAAATACTTTTAGTATAAATGAAAAATGGCAGAGGCAGGCGGATTTCTGAGTTCGAGGCCAGCCTGGTCTACAGAGTGAGTTCCAGGACAGCCAGGGCTACACAGAGAAACCCTGTCTCAAAAAAAACAAACAACAACAAAAAAAAATGATGTGTTAAATACTATGTAAGAGCATTTTAAGAGTTATTATTTAGCTAAGCAGTCATGGCACATCTTTAATCTCGGCACTCAAGAGGCAGAGGTAGGCAAATTTCTGTTTGAAGCCAGCCTTGTCTTTCTTAGTGAGTTCCAGGACAATACTGAGAAACCTTGTCTGAAAAACAAAAGCAGAAAGAGTCCTTATTTAATACAATTTTATCTTCAAACATTTTGTTTGAATTCAAGTTTTGATTTTTTTTCAAAATATGGCTATTGTATGGTAGTCTAATTCGAGTCTGCTTTGAGAATTTAAATTTTTTAGATCAAATCAAAGAAGCATAGTATGGGAGGTCTAGAATAGCTGTTGAAAGTTAGGAAAGTGGATCATACAAATATTAGTTTAAAAGTGGGAAAAGAAAGCTGAATGCTTCTTCATGCCCGGGAGAGAGTGAGTCACTGCTGGCTTCAGGTCATCCTGGGCTACTTAATAAGTGACTTTCTCTTAAAACAAAAATCAAAGAGTATTTCTGGTCAGGTTGTACAAAGACAAAACATCTTCCAAGGCAGGAGGAGTATTCTGACACTTTGAAGATGAAAAAGGAAGGTGTCGTGTAATATGTATGGCAAATTTGAACATGGAAAGAATGAAAGTTAGAACGTGTAAGGGAGGGATGCACACGCTCTTTTAAGGTTTGAAGACCAACGTTTCAGTGATATTGGAAGGATGCTATCCTTAAAATTCCAGCCCCTACTGTAACCCTTTGGTTATGTGGAAGATGGAGAAGGAAGATGCGCATTGTAAAATAATTCTTTTCCTCATAGCTTTTAACATTTTGGCCCTCCCTTTACTGCGGTCATCTCTCACAGATCTCATCAGTTCAATGTTTGACTGGCCCGAAAGCCCCAGGGAGCCTCCTGTCTGTCTCCTCAACTCTGGCATTTGAGGTGCTCCACCTCACCTCCACTGCATCCCAGTCCTCATATTCTCATTCAGGTTTGCAAAGTCCATTTTCCCACCACGCGCTCTCTCTCTCCAGCTCTAGGACAGGGCTTTTTAACCTTTCCACATGTCTGTCTGTCTCTCTCTCTCTTTGTCTGTGGTCCAGGTATATGAAATATACAAATTAAATATTTAGTGGTGATTATGAATTTATTTTAATACAGTTCTTTTGGTATTTTACTTTTTAAAGATAAAAACTTTACAGGTGATTGTTTGGTTTTTTGCATAAATAAGTTTTGTTTAAGTGTTTGATTTGCTGAATGTAAAAATCTTAAACATTTTTCAAAGACTGACTGGTACAGTGCAGAGAATGACATTTTGCATATCAGAAGTATGTTAAGGACCGTCTTAGAAATTTGTAGGAATTGTATTGTAGACTGGAATGAGCTTGACAAAGCCATCAACTTGAGAAGCAATTTTAAAATCAAGCAGTATAGCATAATACAGTCTGAAAGTAAACTAATTAGATACATCCTGAGGAATATTGTTTTCCATAATTAAACCATTTTACATTTCTATACAAGCAAAAAACGCTATATATACAGTAAAACACTGAAATTCATAGCACACAGGCTTCACCAGTATTAACCGAGGTGTTACAGGCTGCATTGTTGCACGGCATGAGGTTATACCCGGTGAAGTTGTCCAGACAGCATGGTTGAGTGCTTCCAGAAATGCTTTGGATTCATTGTAGGATTGCAAATTCAGAAGCCCTTTACTGTTAGCTACATTTTAGGTCATGACCCACATAAGAAGCTGATTAATACAGCAGTGGTTTGTTTGTTGGTTTGTTTGGGGTTTTTTTGTACAAAAGATTTACTAGCTAGATTGTTTTTCTAATTATAAAGGGTTTTCTCTGTCCTGGAAACATAATTCTCTTGTTCTCATAATCCAGGTTGGGTTTCAACGCTTGATACCCCTGCTTCCATCTTATAAGTGCTAGGATTATAGGCATGTACCACCATACCCAGCAATGTTGTTTCCAGTTATGACCTGACAGTTATTTGTATTACACCTTGGTTTTTAAGAAATGATAGTTTTTCATATTTTAGAGGCCTTCAACATATTTGCTTTGCAATTATAGAAAAAATGTAATTTAAAACCATTTGATGTTTTCTATACAGAGAAATGAACACTTGAGATGGTAGACAGGGCAGTTGCTCTGACCTGATCACTGCACACTATGTGTGTATATTTTATATGTCTCTCACACATTGAGTTGCGACATCATGCCTCAAGTATATACTTGTGTTAATTAAAATGTGTAAAATTGTAGGATATCATTTTAGACATTCAAATTACTATTGGGTGCAATGGGAGTAAGACCTTAGAAGGTGGGCAATATAATAGCTTGCTTTTCTACTTGGAAGCCACCTGTGGTTGAGAGGTGGTGATTGAAGGTCACCATAGTCAATCTTTAAATAAGATGTATATGGTAAGGTACTACCATATCCCAAACTGCAAGTACCATAATAACATTAAAACTTTATTCTACTTCCATCATTTCTTTTCAGAGCTCTTTATTCTAAGAAGCTGATAGATTCTTTTTATGTGAGTTATATATGTCACTCCTGGATACCCCCCACCCCTCACCCCCACAGACACACAATGAAGAAAGTCAGGGGAAAAGGAAAAGGTGCCCAGCATATAGGCATAGGTAGGGAGAATTCATTTTGCTTGTTTCCTAGATTCACCTTCGTAGAAACAAGCACAATAGCAAATGCTGTGCTTTGGCAAAGTCATTTCACAGTTCTTGGGTTATCTGGTTAATTCTGAAAATGGAGAATGGCATGATTTTATTTTATAATAACTTACTTTCAGAGTTGAGCATTTACAAAGTTTATGATTGGCCTAGGTTATAAGCTGGCCAGGGTGGAACCTGCAGTAGAACTAGCCAAACTTTGAATTTAGTATGATAAGTTCAGTAGAATAGTTAAAGTCCCAGATCTGTACATTAGGTTTTTGTTTGTTTGTTTGTTTGTTTTATTTTGGTTTTTCGAGACAGGGTTTCTCTGTCCTGGCTGTCCTGGAACTCACTCTGTAGACCAGGCTGGCCTTGAACTAAAAAATCCACCTGCCTGTGCCTCCCTAAGTGTTGGGATTAAAGACATGTGCCACAACAGCGCATTAGATTTTTATTAATGCAACAATGTATAAAGAAATTCATGTTTGTGGGGAGATAGTTTTGGAGGCTCTCTGCCTGTGAAACCCAGTTTGGTTACCCTTCTCTTGGCCATAGGCAATCCTCCTGCCATAGCCACCTGAGTAGCTACTACGATTATAGACTCCTGCCACATGAGAAGAAATTGTGTTTTTAAATTGTGGCTATATAGTTATTCTTAAATACTTTAAAAGGCTGAGATCTTATCTTATGGAAGCATTAATATACTGTTGCTCTTTCAGATGTGTTTATGATTTCGTTTGTTGTGTCTGCTTTCCAGCTTTATCCAAGTTTTAAACAAGAGACAGAAAAGAATAAGATTAGGACCCAGGAGATTCAGATAACTCCTGCTCAAAGCAAACTCCATAAATGGCCAAGTCCTCTAACATAATAAAGTGGCTGGTGTACATAACGTGCCTGTAGTCCCAACACTTGGGAAATAGAAACAGGAGGATTGGAAGGTCAGAAACATCACCTACATAATGTGAAGGTGAGACCAACTTAAACTGCATTAGACCCAGTTTCAAATAAATTAGCATGATGTCACATATAACCAGTACACGGCTCTCATATATCATTAGATGACTTACCACATCTAAACTATGTAAATGCTGCATAAATAGTTACACTGTATTGATGTTTTTTGTGGCTTTTTAAGAAAGGTATTTATAGTTTTTTTTTTTAATATTTCCTATCAAAAAATTGGTTTGTGGGTTCTGTACTTCATTCATATCATAAAGTGGGTTTCCACTTTTTTGTATTTAGGGGGTATTAAGCCTGGCACTTGAGTAATGCTTCACAAACAGAAGATTGAAGAATTAAATAACTTTCTAGAAGGTTTATATTTTGTGAATACCTTGAAACTAGGATGGCTTGGGGTGCTGAATGTTTGGTCATAATTAAATTTGACATTTTAATTAAAATTGTAGTAATAAAATACTGTCTTCTAGACTTAATACACCAGTCATTCCCTGCCCCCAATATAACTAGGTGGCTTAAACAGCAGAAATGTATTTCTCAAAGCAATGGAGACTGGAAGCCTAAGTTGCTAGCATGGTTTGTCTTTGTCTTGCTTCCCTTCTTACACATGAGCGCTTTCCATTGTTCTCCCACAACAGAGTGAGCTCTCTTGTCCCTTGAAATGCTGACCTGTTCATGACTTTTATGTCATCATCTGCGTTTCTAAATACCATCACCTCTGGGTTAGGGCTTCATAATTTCAGGTTACACAAATTCCTCTTATAATCTGTGGTGCTTTTTATGTTATTTCACTTGAAAATGACATTTTCTGTGTAGGTGCGCATGTTTATTTAATGGAGGCTCACTCAGTGCTCATAATGATTTGGTGTTCTAGATTGTAGTACATTGTGAGGAAGAAAGCATCAGCCATGTACAGTCTCTTTAACTTTAAATAACGTGTTACCTCATTTTAAATGTTTATCTCCTTAATGAAAATTGTTGTAATAAAATTATCTTGGACACTTCTTTTGAGGCACACCTGAATTAATATTGATACCATTGTTTTCAAGCTTTATAGGGTTTTTTTTTGGGCAATTTTCTTAATTTATAAATTTTAATGATTTAGACTTTTAAGTACTTCTGAGACCCAGTCTGGTAATTTTATATTTTGCATGCCAAAACCTTAGCTTTTTGAAAGGTGGGTCCCAAAATACATTGCTAAATTAGAATATAGTTCAATAATGTTTATAAGTGTGAGAATCTAATACCAAAGTTTAGTGGTGTTTAAGACTAGAGATAAGAGAAAATACTCTTAGAAATTGGGGGAGAAGAACTTATTTGTGGAGAAGGTGTCACCTTTTTTAAGTCCTTACAATTTTTTAAGAGAGGAATAAGCTTTTCCAAAGGCCAGCTTCAACATCTCAGGTGCTGAGGCTGGGTGTGTACTCTGCAACTCAGTCTTTTCTCTGGGGGAGCAAGACTTAATTCTCTGTGGCCAATGAAGAGGGGGAAACATACACACACTTGGTGGATGAAGCAAGGCTCTAACAACTTTGCTTTTTCTCTTACTCCTTTATATATCACCTAAGACAAAAATTCTCAACATAAGATCACCTTATAGCTACAAGTTACATATTCTCAAAAAAAAAAAAAAAATCACCAGAAAAACGTATTCTTCAAAAACAGATTAAAATCATTACACTGAGGGGAATTGCATGATGACTGACTATATATTCTTTTGAAACCCAAACCTTACTGAACATTTTCCATCTATCTTTGCACAAATTCATCTTAACCCAAAGCAATAATTCTTTTGTCGTTGATTAACAATTTTAAACATGCCAGCTCTATTGTAGCTAATTTTTCTGTTAGCTGACAACAGTTTCATTTACCAAGAAACCAATTTTTTTTACATATTTTTTTTGAAGCCTTACATAGCTAGACTATCATCTGTTCTACCTTCCCATGGTGCACACTAAAACCTGTGACCACATCCTTAGATCACAAGATTAACGAACTCAACCTAGAACAAGTGAATGTTTTCTTTGCGTATTAACTTGTCTCAAACCTCTGTTCCTTTCTCAAGTCCCACTCTGCGCTCGCAGGGCTTGAGAGGTCACGGGGCTCCCTTTCTAGCCTAGACAGCCCTCACTGCTCTGCAGAGAAGGGCACAGTCTGTCTACTGTTGGTTCTTTGATTCATCTTCCTGGCAAAGCAACTGAAACCATCTCCTGAGTCTTTATCAACCACACCAAATTCCTAAAACGATTTAAATCAAGTCAGGAATTCTGTAAAATCAGTTCATTTAAACACCATTATTTTATAGACGTTCATCTTCATATTGATCTGCAGAAAATTTGCTCAGTAGATTGGGCTATCTTCCTGAAGTGGTCACATCAGACCACAGGCAGTGAGGGTCTCCCCGTGCCCATTAATACCATGCTAGGTACAGGATGATTATAGCAATGATAAGCAGGAGAAGGCACAGCAGAAGCAAGAAGCAATTTGGTGATACCCCCCCCCCGGGGGGGGGTGCTGCTTTGCCTCTCTAAGGTACACCCATCACAGTTTTGCAAAACTGGACTATTTCCAGGTCCCTCACTTGCTCACCACTGCTCCTCCAGATGGTGTCCACCAACACTTATTTTTCTAGAAAGTTAAAAGATGGTAGAGAATGTCCATATTTCTTTATCCAGGTGTCCTGCCTTTAACTGTTTTACCTTATTTTCTTTGTCTTCTGTGTAAACATTTACTTCTGCACACACTGACACAGTTTTTATGTGTTTGGTTTTTAATATCTAGGTCTAAACACTGTAGTCTCTGAAAATCATATTCTTATGTCAATAATTTTCTGAGAGTAGTTCTTGAATTTGATTTAGTAAAAAGCTTGATTCTTTGTACATAACTCAGTATTGTTGCTGACAGACACTCTGGGGGTGGTTGCTGAAGTCACCAGTCTCCTTCGCTTTCCTCTCTCATTCCTTTCTGTTAGTGCTGTTGTAACATGCCTGAGACAACCTCCCAGTTGTAGTGGCTGCTAAGAACCAGAGGTTCTGCATTCAAATGCCACTTGAACACTGTCTTCACTTGAAGTAATGGTAGAAAGACAAAAGATGGTCACTGGTTAGTTAGCTTTCTGACTTCACATTTGCTTTTTATACCTTTGCAATCTCAAATTTCTAAGCTCTTATCTCTGCTTAGTGCATGAGGACAATATATTTCCTGGTCACAATTTCTTTGGTATATGGTAAGCACTGAGTAAGTGTACGACTGTAGGGTTAAAACATTTGCTATTGAAGCTCTGTCTAGAAACTTATATGATATTTTAGTATATCAGCAATTAAAAACTGTCTCAAAGATTGTAGTTTGAAGGAATTTGGGTTTTTTGTTTTTTTAATTTATATTTTGACAAACTGCTCCCCAAATTTCATTTATATCTTTTGGAAACCAGCTACTTTCTTTAAAAACATCCGTTCCCCCTATATACCCCATCTTTTGCCTTATAAAATTTTATGCAAAATGTTTGTTTATTTTTGGCCAAAATCTGTTAGAAAATAATATACAGTTGTACAAAATCTAGAAAATACATATGCACCATATCTAATTTCAGTGGAAAATGCCATTTTTACTGGGTTTTCTCAGTCAGAATCTCTCATTTTTCAGACAGAATGATTATTTCTTAATGCTAAAAGCAGGGTTGGGGTGGGCGGCAGTTATTTTAAAAATGTTTTTACAATTGAGTTCTTCAGGTATTTAGGGACCTTAGTGTGAATGATCGTGTATTATTCTTAATATTATACAACTATAGAGGCCTTCTTAAAAATATTTGTATTGCCAGGCAGTGATGGCGCATGTCTTTAATCCCAGCACTTGGGAGGCAGAGGTAGGCAGATTTCTGAGTTCGAGGCCAGCCTGGTCTACAAAATGAGTTCCAGGACAGCCAGGGCTATACAGAGAAACCCTATCTCGAAAAGCCAAAAAAAAAAAAATTATTTTATGTGAATTGGTGTTTTGCTAGTGTGTATGTGTGTGAGGGTGTTGGATCCCATGAAGCTGGAGTTAGAAACGGTTGTGAGGTGCCATGTGGGTGCTAGGAATTTAACCCAGGTCCTCTAGAAGAGCAGTCAATGCCCTTAACCATTGAGCCACCTCTCCAGTCCAGAGGCTCTTTTTATTAATTTTTTTAAATTTCATATGTAAGTACTATATTTACATAATTTCCTCTCCCTCCAATTCTTACTTTCCTCCATTCCCTTACAAATTCATAGCCTCTTGTTCTTTAATTATTTTTTATTAGATATTTTCTTTATATACATTTCAAATTCTATCCTGAAAGTTCCCTATTCCTCCCCCACCCACTCCTGCTTCTTGGCCCTGGCATTCCCCTGTACTGGGGCATATAAAGTTTGCAAGACCAAGGGGCCTGTCTTCTCAGTGATGGCCAACTAGGCCATCTTCTGCTACATATGCAGCTAGAGATACAAGCTCTTTGGGTACTGGTTAGTTCATATTGTTGTTCCACCTAGAGAGTTGCAGACCCCTTCAGCTCCTTGGGTACTTTCTTTAACTCCTCCATTGGGGCCCCTTGTTCCATCTTATAGATGACTGTCAGCATCTACTTCTGTATTTGCCAGGCACTGGCATAGCCTCATACGAGACAGCTATAACAGGGTCCCTTCAGCAAAATCTTTCTGGCATATGCAAGAGTGTTGTTCTTTAATTATTATTGTTACACATATATAATTATAAATAGTGTTGCTCCCATGGACATGTGTTTAGCATTTGACTCCTTGGGATTGGATAACCTATGAGGGTCTTTGTCCCTGGAGAGGACTGATTTCTCCTTCTCTTGGCAGCTGCTAATAGCCTGGAGCTCTTACCAGCATTCCTTCTCATTGGAGTGCCAATTGGTGCAAATTCTATGCTTTTAGAAATTATCTATGTATAAGGCCAGGCATGGTGGTACATACCTTTATCCTTTATCCTGGGCAGAGGCAGGAGGATCTCTGAGATTTCAGTGTTAGCCTCACACACGCACACATATACTCTCTATATATACATATGTATATATATATATAGAGAGAGGCGGAGGGGGCTTTCTTAAAAATATATATATATATTTAAAGAAGGGCCTCCATATATAATATATATTATATATGGAGGCCCTTCTTAAATATTCCTTTATTCAGGCTTAGGGGCTCAGCCACTAAAGGCTATGCTTACAACCAAAAATATGCCTATATTCTATGTAAGTTGAAAATGTGCTCAGAAGAGAAATATAGTTAGGCAGTGGGGTGCAATCTTAAGTAGTTTAGGATGATCAGTTACTGTTGGATGTAGCTAATACTAAAATTTTCTTTTTCTTTTTTCTTGTATGCATTACAAAGACTACTTTTAAGGGGTGTGTCAGGAGGTTTTGGACTAGATGAGTTTCCACCGAAATGTCGGAGAAGTCAGGCCAGAGCACAAAAGCCAAGGATGGGAAGAAGTATGCAACACTCAGTTTGTTTAACACTTACAAAGGAAAGTCCTTGGAAACACAGAAGACTACAGGTGAGTAGATGCAGTAGCCCACGTTATCTGGTTTGTGGGTTTGTTGATGCAAAGACACTGTGTCTAATGTGTATGATTAGAAGCTAGGGTGAACCCGTTTATTTTAGCCTTTTTGTATGTATTCACATTCTTTCCAGGGAATAAGAATTAAATATTTTACCTTTGAAAATTTGTTTTAATTTTTTAATGATACTTAGATGTTGTAGATGTGTGTGTTTGTGTGTGGATATGGGGAAGTGAGTGCAGGTGCCTGCAGAGGTCAGAGCTATGATATATCCCTTTGGAGCTGAAGTTACATAGAGATAGGTGTGACTTAGAACTTAACAGCTACTGTTCTTAACCTCACAGAACTTTGTATATATACACTTCTCTATACACTTGTGTCTATAGGAAAGAAACCATATAAGAGACGAAGAGGGGAGTGGGTGGGTGTGTTCGTGCTACAGGGGGAAAAAAGTCCTGTCTTTTTGACCTGGGTCCCTTGCACCACCAGTACATACAGTGAAAAGTAGAGCATTTGCTGCAGTATTGTGAACATTGTGGGCTTTGTTTGTGGGGTTAGGGGGTGATGAGACAAGGACTTGTTGCTGTGTATTTTAGTTAGGGTTTTATTTACTGCTATGAAGAGACACCATGACCAAGGCAAGGCAACTCTTCTAAGGAAAACATTTAATTGGGGCTGGCTTACAGGTTCAGAGGTTCAGTCCATTGTCAACAGGGTGGGATCATGGCAGCATCCAGGCAGGCATGGTGCAGGAAAGAGCTGAGAATTCTTATATCTTATTCTGAAGGCAGACAGGAGAAGACTGGCTTCCAGGCAGCTAGGACAAGGGTATTAAAGCCTGTATCCACAATGATAACACTTCCTCCAACAGGGCCACACCTCTTAATAGTGCCACTCCCTGGGGCCAAGCATATACAAGCCATCACACTGTGTAACCCTAAAGGGCTTAGAACTTAACAGTGGATCAGGCCAGCCTCCAACATGAAGCTATTTTCCCACTTTCACCTTCCAAGTTGTGTAGTTTGAACTTTCTTCTCTTAACATTTTAAGTTTTTTACTTAAAATAGATTGCCTGAAAACATTTCAAAACTAGCATTTCCCCTTCCCATATTCCCAGTATATAGTGTTCCATATTTAGAAGTTAAGGGGTTCTGGTGGGTGGGTTTGTTTTGTTTTTTGAGACAAATTTTGCTGGGGTCCCAAGATGGCTTAATATTTTGAGTGGATTGTTTACTTTTTACCTTCAATTAATGTTGTAGGTTATAAACTGAGTTTATAGAGCTCTACTTTAACATTGGGGACTAGTCAGAGATTGTTAACTCCTGTTCATGTATATTATTTGTTGAATAAAATGTATAATAGAGTGATGAACAGTAGATGTTCTAAGGAAATTGATGTTACTGATCTTTTAGTTGCAGCTCGACATGGGTTACAAAGTCTTGGAAAAGTTGGTATTTCACGGCGAATGCCCCCACCTGCTAACCTTCCAAGTCTCAAAGCAGAGAACAAAGGCAATGATCCTAATGTGAATATTGTGCCCAAAGATGGGACAGGATGGGCATCGAAACAAGAGCAACATGAAGAAGAAAAGTGAGTCAGAATCTGTTAAGAATAAAACACTTCTCTCATTGTAGGAAACTGCCACCGCTGTGCACTGTTCAGCCAATAGAAACACTCTATGACACTTATAATTCAGAGAGTTCTTCCTCAGATGAAAACACAAGTCAGCTTACTCTTTGATGCCTACTAACTCCAAGAATAGAGTCTTGGACTTCTCTTAACACTATTACTTAGCAAAAACATGAAAAATGAACTTAACATTCTAAGAACAAATCTACAAGCCAACCAATATTTACTGCAAACTATTATCTGAGTGTGGAACCCAGCATTCTGCTTTAATAAGTCCTTGATAAATGAAGAGTTAAAAAGATAATATAGATATTATAACTCTTTTGTGGTGTTATATTTAAAGTGTGAATAGACACATTTAGTGTAAATATATAATAACTGTGTATACACACTTTTAGTCGTTAGGCTCTTTGAGTTCAGTAGCATTAGCCATAAGCACAGATGACAGAGTGGCTAATAAACAGGTTTACTTACACTGCATAGCCTGTACCATACTGCCTCCTCTCCCACCCTGTTCAAACCAGGCCTTCACTTTCTAATGGGAGGAAGAAATTGAGTCAGAAAGAAATAATATTAAAAAATGAAACAAAAATAAGGAATTGGTTCTGTTGCCTAAATTCCAAGATGCCTAAGAATTCTGACTCCAGCTTTGAAACTGCTTGGTGTATCATGGGTGTTTGGGCATTATTTATAAAGTAAGTGGAAAACAAGAATTAGCACTGTCTGCCCCAATCCTTATTCATTCAGTAAATATTTTGTCTTCTGTCTGTCAAGGTTTGTACCAGATTATTAGCTGGGCTAAATACTAAGTAGTTATTGGTCAGTTGGTAGGATTTACATTGTTTGCATGGATCTTATCAAATCTCCATGTTCCTGCTTAATTTCTATAGTATATTCGATCTCCTTTGTAGAAATTTTAGTTTGCTGGAGAATTATTTTATAGTAGAAAGGGAGCTAGGGCTGTGTGTACAAAAAAATAATACCGGCATTCTTTAGTTTCTTGAATAACCTTTTCATTTTTAAGTATTGCTATATTGCAAGGATTGTATAAAACTATAGACTTTTTAATCCTGTTTTATTCATGAGAATGGATTAGACAGATTGCTGTTACATGTTTGAAATGTAATGCAATGATGAATCTATCATCTGACATTTGGAGTTTGCATAGCCTTTGCCCCTAATTATCCCAGTGTAAACTGAATGTCTGCATATACTTACAGTTCTGTTGATAATGTAGTTCTTTAAAACATTATTGGTAGTTACTTTCAGTATCACGTTGTTTTGGTTTCTTTTTAAACAAAATGGAAAACAGGCAGCTGTCATCTCAGTTATTTAAAGGGAGAGATGATTGGGAGAAAACAGACATAACTTTAAAGGTAATGATACAAAGGCAAACCACTTATAAGAGATGCCTCTGTGATTTATTCGTATTAATCCATTTGTAGCCAAACTTAGCAGACTTAATTTACATACATTTAAACATTTTTTTAGTGTGTAATATCTGAAATAATGGATTAATATTTTTTTAAAGAGCACCAGAAGTGTCACCAGCACAGCCCAAACCTGGGGTTGCAGCTCCCCCAGAAGTAGCACCTGCTCCCAAATCATGGGCCAGTAACAAGCAAGGTGGGCAAGGAGATGGTAAGTGGACATGAGCTGGGGGGTCTGGTGAGGGTCAGTGGTTACTGAACAGCCGTGCAGGAAGGAAAGGAAGAGAGCATTGCGAGAGGATATGGTCGCATCCTTGAACTCTATTAGGCTAGTTAAATTTCACTGACAAAAGTCATATGTGATCTAATCTAAGGAGAATCTCTGAGTTATCTTCTGCATTTTAAAGAACATCTATGAATTAAGGAACAACAGACATGGCCTGTACCCTTAACATTTCAATGAATACAAAAACATTGTATATTGATACTGGATTCCTTTCCCTAATTATCCCAAATGTCTTTTACAGAAATCCTCCTAGGATTTCTGGGTAGTGAAAATTAGAGAATGATCATAAAGCACAGTAGCTATAATACTTCTAAAAAATGGACACATATTTCATGTATAGTGAGTTGCTATTTAGTGGTAAATCAAAGTAGTAAATGAAATGAAAACATCTTAGCCTTGTTCGGGACTTGGTGTTTAGTCAAAGTATATTTCAGTAATCCAATCTAAACTAGTTGTTAAAAGATTTTAGCAGAGAAGTTGGTCTTCAGTAGTAGGAGTCATAATGAAAGAGAAACAAACACTCCTGCAACATGTCTGAAAGGTTTCTCTCAGGGTTTTGTGTCCTCATGGCTGTTCAATAACTTTTCAAGGGCTTAGGTACAGTTTATACGATTTATTGATATAAACAATTATTATAATGTAGAATAATTAATTCATCAGAAAAAAGCAAGAACTCTATCCTGGGAGGGTTACTTGAATTATCTTCATTATAAAAGTTAACTTAATGTGTTTTTGAAAAAATGTTTAGGAATCCAAGTGAATAGTCAATTTCAGCAGGAATTTCCCAGTCTGCAGGCAGCTGGAGATCAGGAAAAAAAAGAAAAGGAAGCAAATGATGAAAACTATGGACCTGGACCCAGTTTACGCCCTCCAAGTAAGAATGCTTTCTACATGTTTTGTCTTACAATGTCACCTCATGTGTGTTCCTGTGTATTTGCCTGCTTTGTAGAGACTAGTGTTGTATTCACTTAAAACAGATTTTTTTTTTTGTGCCAACAATAGTACTGCTGTAACTGTAGAGCTTGTTGGAAATGTATAATTACATCTGATTTAATCTGTAAGTCAAAATTTGTAAGGTATCCAGGTATCTTCTTTGTAAATAATAGGTGATCCTTTTGTCCTTATCTTTGCCCTGTTCATTCCCTATTCCCTTCCCTCTTCTCCATATGCATGTATCTGCCTCAGCCTCCCATGGCTTGGGATTATAGGCATATGCTACTGTGCCTAGCTGTCCATATCCATATACACACATACTATCTATCTAGAGAGATTGGTTTGTTTTGGTTTTAACATATTTTCCCCATTGTGTAAGATCTACCCATTTTTATTTTTATTTTTTTAATATACTTTTGTTTGTATTCCATGATTCTTTGCTTTCTGGACTCAAAATGAAATATTTTGGATAATGAAGGTTACTTTATGTGCATTATAAAGCATAAAATAAAAAAAGAAATAAATTTTTGAGACACATGTAAATGTTTTAGCTTCATGTTGTCATCATGAAACATTTCAACAGACTATATCTATGAGATTCCTCTAGCAAAATTTTATAGGTTTATATTTTAATGTTATATACATTGCATTTTACATTTTAACCTATTTCTTGTCAATATTCCTTGTCAAACTTACATATATCATAAATTTTTGTTTAACCTTTATAACATAATCAATTACTCATTAAAATTGGATCAGCTCCACTATTTCTTCAGTTAGTTACATTTTGACCCAAAAGTTATCTATTGTCTCCTAATAAATGTGGCAGCTTGAGTCAACAAACTGAACCCAACACATGACCTCCCACCATTTCTGAAGGAATCCAAAAGAGGCCTGGTTAAACGTTGTGACTAAAGGATTCTCTCAAAGCCCCCTTTGCTGTTACTGTTCATGACGTGCCTTCCCCAAAATACGTGATGGGGAGAGGCTAATATGAAAGAGTGGACTGTTTTCTAGAAGGGGGATATTTGTCTCTTAATAGTCTGTTCAGGATTTCCTTAAAACCAGAGTGGTTTTACTTGATTAAAGATGTAAACAAGATAATGTCACTGAATCTGCTCCTCTGGTCCCATGTAATTAGTAAGAGTTGACTAAAGTAAATGGATGTGAACATCCCCCATCAGCTTTTCTGAGTTGTATAGAATTTCACTTATCTTCCTTCCTTCCCTCTAGATGCCTACCTGACAGTCCAAGTGAGAATAGTGGTTTTTGAACCACTACAGAAACACTGACAAAGCTTTATACAAGCGCTGATAACCCTCCTTTCATGGGTTGTCATGGCTGCCTGACATAGAGCCTTTCTGCTTCACAATCTATGACTCTAGTCTGCATTACAAGACAGCAAATCCCCACTCTTACTGTACTTGGTGGCATTTTCTTAAAATATGCTAAGCTTGCTGTTGCTGTTATGTTACTAATATTTTCTTAATCCTTTTTGTCCTCCATCCCAGATGTTGCTTGCTGGAGAGATGGTGGTAAGTCTGCTGGGTCACCTTCCTCTGATCAGGATGAAAAGCAACTTGGCCAGGATGAAAGCACGGCTATAACATCAGAACAAAATGATATTCTCAAAGTGGTAGAAAAGAGAATAGCTTGTGGTCCTCCACAGGCCAAACTGAATGGACAGCAACCTGCACTTGCTTCTCAGTATAGAGCTATGATGCCTCCATATGTGAGTATTGCTAAACATGGCAATCAGTCAAAAGAATATTCTACTCTGGGACTCAAGAAATGGGGAAGATGTAGATCTTTGGTCTCAATAGCATCTAACTAAAGTCTGATTGTGAGAATAGTGAGGTAAACAAGTCACATGCCTCAGTAGCACAAGTAGCTTTATCATGTTAGACCACATATTTTTACAGCATATTAAGTCCCTGCTCTTAGGAGCCAAAAGCAGGTTGAACACTATGAGTTTGAGGCCAGCAGGACTACGTAGTGTGTGAGACCTTGTCTCAAAAGTAAACATAAGCACAAATGTTAATTGCAGTATCACAACTTTTAATTATTGTGGAAATAAAATTTTAGTTTACCAGTTCTTTGTGTTAATGAGTATTTTATATTACAGATTTAAAATTTTTTTTAAGATAAGTTCATTGGGTTTGCTAAATTGCCCAACTGATAGTTCATGGCCAATAACAAAGAGCCTAAAGGTTAAGAATTGTTTGAATTCTAATTATGTTTTTAAATCTACATTTTGCTTTTTTGTGAGACAAGGTCTCGTGAGTAGTTCAAGTAGGCTTCAAGATTAGTCCTGTCCCAGGCTATTGAGTGCTGAAGTTAGGGACATGCATGCTCTATTATGCCTACCTCAATTAAGTTTTACAGAAGAGTAGTGGTAAATGCCATTCTCCAGTCCTGGATACAGTATTTCATTTGTGGATATTTTTGGTTGTGTTTTAAAAGGAGAAAACATGGGAAAATACATAGCTCCATTAAGGTGGCTAAAATTAAAAAAAAATGAATTCTTAAATGGTAGGTCATTGTTAGGATCGAGGTAATGACTGATATTTCTTAGGGGTCTCATTCCTTCCCTGTGTGTAGACGCCTCTGTGCAGTTCTTTTCTTTCTTTCACTTATTTGTGTCAAGTTGCTTGTGCTTTGTTCCTTCTCTCTGCCATGTCTTAACTGTGCCAGAAAAGCAAAGGAAATTAAGTATTTTTTAAAGGTGGGAGGTTATAGTTCATTGTGTTTGAGGCCATGACCTTAACTCCCCCACAGTGCTGAAGGATGATATCCTAAGAAGTATGAGAGCATGACTTTTTTTAAAAAAAGTAAGGAAAACTTTATAAACTGACCCGGTCAGTTTGGGCCTAATTTTCAAATTGTGCTTGTAGATTTTTGAGCTTCCAGGTGTGGATATTGGAAGGCGCATCAAAGCAAAGGGCAGAGAAGGCTTCAGTACCAGCTGCTTCTATCAAGCCAGTCACCCAGTCTACACCACAAGTAGATACTGAGTGGTTAGAGATAGTTTCTGCAGTTAATGTTATGGCAAACTCCGAATTTTAAGCTATACACCTCATAGAATTAACATGTCTGAATAATTTAAAGGGGGAGCTAACGTAAACTAAAGACTGCATCCATTTTTACTCCTTTCGCTATAGTGCTGTAGCCAATGCCCACAGATTTCCTCAATACTTGATAGTTGACCTTGAGCTGGTGTTTAATTCAACCTAGTTTCAGCCCTGTGTGGTAGGAATGGCCCCTTTAGACATTACAGTCACACAAAAAGTCCTTTCTAAGTGTGATTTCCTTACCTAAAAAGATTTTTTTGTTGTTTTTTATTTTTTTGTTTTTGTAAGACCTTTTTCAGCAGAAGCAAAATTATTTCAGGCTTATGTGTCTGTAAATGAATAAATGTGTTGAGACTGTCTCCATCCAGATCATAGCTGAGTCCTTCAGTTACCAGGGTTTGCATAATCTGCCCCCACCCACTTTTAGGCTTACCTTTTTCCTTGACTGGATTTTTTTTAGTACTTAATTCATGTCATCTCTAGAGAAACTTGACTAAGAGCACATTTTCTATGCCATTCTTAACATCTGTCTGTTATCTGAAGTGATTTCCTCTTTATCATTGTTTTTCTAGTTGGTTTACGGATTTGTGGTTTTTACAGTTTGTGTCATTACATAAGTTAATTATATTAATGTGATATGGAGGTTCTTCAGTGTCTTAGTTAGGTTTTTGTTAGTATTTCTAGAGGTGGGGGTGTGAAAACATATGTCTTTAAGACAGGCAGATCCCCTGAGTTCACAACTAGCTGTTTTAGAGCAAACTGTAGGCCAGCCAAGGCTACATAGTGAGATCCCTGCCTTAAAAACAAAAAAAAGACTTCCTGGAATCACTTTTCTGTAAATGGTTTTTTAGTGAGGATGAGTGGTGGTCTATACTAGCAGACAAAGTTGAATATTCATATTATTTGCATCAACCATTCATACCTCATTACATTTTAAGAGCTACTCAAACTGAACTTGTGTATCATAAGTTACTTTTTTTATCATCCAGATGTTTCAGCAGTACCCAAGGATGGCATATCCTCCTCTACATGGTCCCATGAGGTTCCCACCTTCATTATCAGAAGCAAACAAGTAAGACTTAGACAAAGCCTACAGGGGATATGTGCTTTAAGATTTTTTTTTTAACATTGAGGGTTCGCTCTCAAAAGTATAATTATTTACCTCTTGTAAGCTAAAACTAAAATAGTAGCTAGGCGAGAGGGAGGGAGGGAGGGAGGGAGAGAGAGAGAGAGAGAGAGAGAGAGAGAGAGATCGATTCTGTCTCAGAAATCAAAAACAAAACCCGAAATAGTTGAGTATTTTAAAAATGTAATTGGCATAAATTTTTGAAAACAGGAAATCATGATTCTAAAACTAGTGATAATTCTTTTTCTTACTCTCCTCTTACTGTAGAAATTTTAGGATCCTTTTTAATGGTTCTAATTACTTATTTTGAAATGAAAAGAATTGAACTATTTAAGCTACTAAGTATATTTTAATGATTTCTTTATACTCATGTCATTCCAGGGTATATTTTGCTATAGAAAAAATTAATATCAAATTGAAATGAACTAAATTCCAATGTTTTAATACTCTCAAGTCAATATAACTAAAACCTGTGCATTTTTTCCTCTGCTCTCCCGTTGATTAGAAGCCTTCGAGGAAGAGGCCCTCCTCCTTCTTGGGCTTCTGAACCTGAACGCCCATCCATCCTTAGTGCATCCGAACTGAAGGAGCTCGATAAATTTGATAACCTAGATGCTGAAGCAGATGAAGGTTGGGCAGGTGAGGAACAGTTCATGAAACACTTGAAACTGCCTGGGGTTTAGTTTGACACAGTTAGTGGTGTGTTTATGAACTCACTCCATCTATGCTTTCCTTCATTTACCAGGTGCTCAGATGGAAGTAGATTACACAGAACAGCTGAACTTCAGTGATGATGATGAGCAAGGAAGTACTAGTCCTAAAGAGAGCAGCAGGTAAATTTGTGACAGTCTTGCTATTGATAGCGTGACTTTGTTGATAGAACATGAGCTGTTGGTACAAAGATGCTTCATTCATACGGTTTTTGTTTTTTTTGTTTTGTTTTTTTTTTTTACTACAGATTTTCTTTATTTTTCTTAGCTTACTTAATTGCTTCAGGATCTTGTTTTATTTATTTATTCATTATTTGTTATTCCCTAAAAGCTTATTGGCAAACAGCATTAGAGATTTGGGAAATGGAGCTTTTTAATCTCTGTTACTTATTGAAGGGCATCCAAGTAAGGAATATATGGGCTAATGTGTAAGAAACATTGGGCTTTTACGTGCCCAATTTGTAGTTTTCTCAGGCATGGCATTATAGTATGCTATAGTTTCATGATTGGTCGGTCATCTCTGAGATACCTGATATGTTGAGGTTATTTTATATCTGTCTATCTATATACATACATACATACATATATACATACACTAATATATCTTTTGAACCAGAGTAAATTAGAATATAGTCAATAATATTTTCTTTTTTTTTTGTTTTTCATGACAGGGTTTCTCTATGTAGCCCTGGCTGTCCTGGAACTCACTTTGTAGACCAGGCTGGCCTCGAACTCAGAAATCCACCTGCCTCTGCCTCCCGAGTGCTGGAATAATATTTTCAGTATCACTTATTTATATTTAGGTGACATCTTGAGAGGACAGGCAAGAAAAAAAAGTGTATTAGATTCATTTACATCACAGATGAGTATCCAATTTGAGCAGCTGCTATACTGCTATTTTAGTTATTACACTTTGACAGTGTGAACTAAATACTCCCCAAAACACTACAGAAACATCTCAGTATTAACATCACTGAGTCACAAACCTGTCAGTGATTGCTTTATACATTTTCTTCCCTTGAAATTATATGGAAAACTACCCCCCCCCCCCAGAGGAAAAGTCATTCACTTGTTCACATAATTTCTGTTTCTTTGTTCCTTTCCTCTTCTCCATTTTGGTTCTTCAGTGAGGATCAAACTGCAAAAACACCTGAAAGCACAGAAAACCGAAAAGAAGTAGATGAAGCTTCCAGCACTAAATCATCTTCTCAGATACCTGCTCAGCCTCCAGTCACAAAAAGTCCTTATGGGAAGGGACCACCATTTAATCAGGTTTGTTGGGCCTGTACAGGTCCTTATCATTACCAATAGTTTGGATGAGTTGATCTTAGAACCAAAATTGGAGTGACTTGAGAAAGGGGTTTTTGTGTGATTTGCAGGCAGGCAGTGGGTGCTGGTTGTAGTTTTGAGCTGGATTCACACATAAGATCCTCCTGCCTCTCCTCTGGGTGCTGAACTGTCAGGCATGTGATGTATAGTACTTGACTGAGGCTGTGTATTTTTTTGCTGCTTTTATTGCCTGTTAAATGAAATTACTGATATGGCTACTAAAATTAATTGTCAAGCCAAAACTGAAGATTAAATCAGGTCAAAGTAGAGGAATATTTTCTCAAAATAAACAAGGCGCTTTACCATCTACTGAATGTCTTCTACATCGTGCTACTTGCATGGGAAAGAATACACTGTAGAGAAATCTTAACATGAAGAAAATGGAGACTTACAATACCTGGTTATTGTGGAAAAGATAGCAAAAGGAGAGAAATATATGGGGAGCATATATTTTGATCTCATGAGTTGAGATGGTATAGCAGTAGCTACATTACAAACTGAAAGAGGCTGTAATTATCTAGGTGGTTTTTGCGTTTGTACAAAACAGATGGAAGAACATAACTGTTAGTAAGCTATAGGGAGCAAACTGGCAGTCTTTGAAAGGGAAAGGAAATTTTCCACTCTTTGTAGTAGGTTTGCTTGTTACCATACTGATATGGCTGTGTGGTTCTGTAAAAAGTGATTTTACAGTCACTGATTAACTTCTAAAATGAAGACAGGCCCAATAGGTTGACTTTGAACAGGTTTGTGTTCTCGTTGAGAAAATTAGTACACTGACTGTGGTCATAAATGTGTGGGGTAAATTTTTAAATCTCTTGGTCTTCATAGGAACGTGGCCCATCTTCACACTTGCCACCACCTCCCAAGTTGCTTGCACAACAGGTAAATTTTAAATAAGTGTTGATGTATACTCTGTATTTGGCTTTGTGAAGTTTTCTTCTGTTGGAATGATGCTTTTATGTTTATAACTTTCATTAACCAGTTGTACATTGTTCAGTGTGGCTTTTGCATGTTTTTCTTCTAGTTCATCCTTCTTACCTAACAAGCGCACTGAGTACCTCACTAAGGAAGGAAGCACAGAGCTGATGTCGGGCACTTTCACACTTGTAGTCTTCCTTCCTTGTTCCCTGACGGCAGGCAGTCCTGCCACTTACTGTCTATAGAGTGCAATACCCTGCTCTTCATTCTTTTTCATCATCTGCTCTATGTCTTTGTTCTCCATCATAGCAAAATTCTTTTAGTAAGTTGAGCTTAGCTGGATGACTCATAAATTTACCATCACTCCCAGGAGTGCTGCATGAACACACGTACACATCTATTGCCTCTTCTAATAAATTTGATTTCCAAGTATTAATCTAACAGAGAACTTGTACTAGACTATGCCAAGAAAAAAAAAAACAATGATAATAATAATAGTATGGCACCTAACTCAGTAAAAAGGATTTTTAGCTTCACAAAGAAAATCTGTGACTGTGGTCTAGGGAGATAGCCCAGTAAGAACCTGCGATACAAACATGAGCATAAGAATATCCACATAGACGAGAATCACACATGTTTGTGGTGTGCACAATAATGAACAACAATGACACTTTAACTTAAACAGTATTGCCTGACATTTTTTAACCTCTGTACGCTTATATATGTAATGAACACATTCATTTATATAAAAACCATATATACACACATTCACAAAGAAAAATATGAGTGGCCAGTAAGCACATGTGCTATCTAATAACCATGGTAATGCAAATTTAAATCGCGGTAATACTCTTTCTTTGCATCCATCATTGCCCTATAGTAATAACATATAGGATAGCGTGCATGCTTGAACAGTATAGGAAGGCAGCTTGGCAGTTTCCTGTTAAGGAAACATAATTGAGAGGGTCACTATCACCTGTTTATTCAAGAGGAATGAAAATATGCAGATGTGTGCCTTTATACCACAGGATACATATCTGTCATTGTTCTTGTACCTTGGACTACTAAACGGCAGTGAAATGGTGTAAGCCACCACAAAATAGCCTCCACAGTATTGTAGTGAGCCAGAGAGAATAGCACAAGAGATTCGTCTGCATCAGCACAATTCTAGCACAGGAAAAACAGTGTTAGGGTTGAGATATGTGAAGGTAAAAAGAGCAGGAGTGATGTGATGCAGCTGAGCTTGGTGTGTATCCCATCCTCATGGGAAGTCTTTCTATCCGTTGCCATGGTATACATTTACTTACTGGTATTTGATTTCACTATGCTGCTATTTTTCTTTTTTTGGAATTCTAACTGGGCAATATAGGAATCTCCATCCTTCTTTATCCTGGTGACTTTTCACTTCTCTATGTTGAAAATCTTGTGTTTTGTTTCTTTATGATTTAGCACTTTGTGTACTTTCTCTCTTATTTTTGGTGTTTTTAGCAGTGTTGTTAAACTCTGTCATCGTTTGAAAATGTTAATGAAAATAATATCAGTTACATGAACTAAAATCTTCATTGTGTTCTGGATACAGTGTAAATCTCTCTTTCCAGACGTAGTTTTGAAATTTCCTTCAAGGCCGTTTCTCTAGCAGCCATCTTGTCCCTTGCTTCTTACTCTGCAGCTTCCTTGTTCGTCTCCTTGGTACCCATGAGCTGTCATTTTACATATTTGGGCCTTGATTTTTCTCCCTGAGGAATTCCCCTTCTAAGGCATTCTGTCTGCAAGCTACTACTACTAAAACATGCACTTAAATTTCTATTATCTCTAAACTGATCTTTTATCTTAGTATAACTGAGTGAGCAATAATGCCTAACACAGTGAATGGGTATTTCTTCACTTGGTGTTTGACGTTCCAATTAATTTTTCCCTTCCTAATTTAGTATATTGTCTAGACTTACTATTTAAGAGTCTTTATGCACATACCAGAGGTCAAAGTTCAAGTTTGGGAAGTCAGTTCTCTACTTCTACAGTGTGGGACCTGGGGTTAAACTCAGGCTGTCTAAATTGTCAACAGATTACTTCTATCCTCCATCACCATCTTGCTGGCCCTTTTTCTTTTCATTGTCTTGTTTATGCTTTAACAGAATCTCTTCCTTCTTTCTTTTTCCTTCTTTTTGACCCTTCCCATCTCTCCATATTTATGGCACACAATATCAGTCCCAGAAAGTGATCAGGGTGATGATGGCTCAGGTGTTAGGGGTGCTTGCTGCCAAGCTTGACAACCTGAGTTCACTCTAATGAGATTCCATATAATGGAATGATAAGAGAGCTGACTCCTACAGGTTGTTCTCTGATTTTCACATGTGCACACATGCACACACACATAGACATAAAAACAAATTATTTCGAATACCAAGTTCTTATCTTCATCTGGTCTCTTACTCCTTCAGCATCCCCCACCTCCAGATCGACAAATACCTGGAAGACAAGGCCCCTTTCCCTCCAAGCCTCCAGTACCTGATAACGATGAAATATGGAAGCAAAGACGAAAACAACAGTCTGAAATATCTGCAGCAGTAGAGCGTGCTCGTAAACGCCGTGAGGAGGAAGAGCGAAGGATGGAGGAACAGAGGAAGGCAGCGTGCGCAGAGAAATTGAAGCAGCTGGATGAGAAGCTCGGGATCATAGAAAAGCAGCCATCTCCAGAGGAACTTAGAGAAAGGGAGAGAGAGAAGGAGCGGGAGAGAGAACTTGAAAAAGAGAAAGAGCGGGAGCTTGAGAAAGAGCAGGAAAAGCAGAGGGAAATGGAGAGGGCAAGACAGCAAGAGAAAGAGTTAGAACAACAGAGAGAAAAGGAGCAGGAACTACAAAGGCTGAGAGAACAGGAAAAGGAGGGCGAGCCAAAGGAACAGGAAAAAGAGGAAAAAGTTGAACCCCAAGAGCCTGTTGTAGAGCCTGCGACAGAAAACCAAGAAAGTGAAAACAACTGCAAGAAAGGTATGGTGCCCCACCCACATTTCATAGTTAATTATGCATTCTCCTTAGTTGTTAATGGTGGAGAGGTGAAGGCAGGGCCTTGCATGTATACTTGTGATGCATCATCCTCTAGGACAGATGGACAGATGGAACAAGTTTTCCTCAGGATAAAAACAGTAAACAGGTCCTTGACATAGCCCTGACTGGCCTGAAATTGCACTGTAGAGCAGGCCGGCCTCAAACTCAGAAATCTGACTGCCTCTGCCTCCCGAGGTGCTGGGGTTAAAGGCGTGTGCAGCTACACTTGATTGTCCTCTTCCCAGGTATAGATCATATCATGTAAATACTGAGTGTTAACATAAATATTTATTGAAATAAATGAGAAGTATTAGGACCTTGGGTTTTTGTCAAGTAAATACATATGTGTGTAAGTGAAGGATTTGGATCTGTGTTCTCCTTAGAGTCCAGGTTTATAAGAATCTGTTGATAGTTTAGTGATATGTTATTGATGTTTTTCATATTGGGTTACAAAGTGATGATTTGGAGTATTATGGAGATCCTTTTTCCTCTTTAACAGCATGTTTGATAGGATTATTTTTTACTGTTTCTTTGAGCAGAAGAAGAACCAATTTTCACTAGGCAGGACAGCAATCGCAGTGAAAAGGAGACCACACAAGTGGTACAAGAAGCAGAACCTGAATCGGGGGCTCAACCTCGACCTGGCTATTTCAAACAGTTTCAGAAATCATTGCCACCACGATTTCAGCGTCAGCAGGTAATACTACTAAAACCAAAAATACTTTACCTCATATATGGGATTGGAAATAGATATCTTATCTTTCAGGATCTGATAATATAATATAAAACAAAATACATAAAGCATAGGAACTTACCTTAGTTCCTTTTTTCTTTGTAGTACACTTGTTGAGAATTGGTTGTTGAGAAGTTAGTTGACTTTCTCTATCATGTCTTTTTTGTCTTAAGCTTTACTCATAGACACATCTTCTACTTCTAGGAAATGATGAGATGCTTATGTGAATTATAAGAAATTACTGTAACTTATTTGGTCTTTTGCCAACTCTGTGCTGATTGTTTTTATCTTTAAATTTCCCAAACACCTTTGTTTTCAAATACGGTTACACTAATTAATTATAGAATAGAAATGTCAGTAAGTGTGATTTTGGTTTTCCAGGAGCAGATGAAACAGCAACAGTGGCAGCAGCAGCAGCAGCAGCAGCAGCAAGGTGTGCTTCCACAGACTGTGCCCTCACAGCCGTCTAATGGTTCAGTCCCTCCTCCACCACACAGACCCCTTTACCAGCCAATGCAACCCCACCCTCAACATCTGGCTTCTATGGGTTTTGACCCAAGGTGGCTCATGATGCAGTCCTATATGGATCCTCGAATGATATCAGGAAGGCCTGCTATGGACATTCCACCCATTCATCCTGGTGAGTTGGGAGTGACTGTTACTACTTGCAGTTTTTAATGTTGCCTTGTCCTGTCCCTCCTTTTTGTCATAATTCCCTCAGCATTAATCTAGTAAGAACTTAAAATACGACCCCTAGGTCTTTATCAGGAAGTTAAAAGCTTTTAGTGTAGACATTTGTGGCAGCTATTTAACTCGACCAAAGTACTAGCTCTTTTTTGCTTTAGAACTTTAAATTTTTGAAATGGCAATTATTCTAGTTAAAATCTGTTACTAGTATTCTCACTTTGCCAAATATTTCAACATTTAAATTTTATCTTCATATATTTATTCTTTTTTTATAGTTTTCCTATTATTTATTATTATCATAATAACTTGATTCTTCATAAGTTAGCCAAAAAGTAAATAAGCCAGTTCTTTTGGGAATCCATTTAGAATTAAGCCAGATAATCTGTCATCAGAATGATACTATGGAAGATTTAGGAATGATTAAAAAGCTATTCACAAATTATAGCTCATTCAAAGCAGTGGCATGTGCTCATAATCCCAGGACCCAGGAGGCTCAGAAGTTTAGAGCCATCTTGAAGGTTGGTTGGTTGGTTGGTTTGTAAATCTCACTATTTGAATGCAGAGTTAACTATTTTAACAGCAAAGATGAATAAAATTTGCTGTAAGAAATAATTTTTCCCAAAACTTAGCCTTGTTGGTATGATTCTAATCTCAGTTTTTCTGTTAGCTGTTTTTTCTATGCACATTTTTTTTTCTTTTAAAATAAAGTGAACTCCTATTGTATGTCCCCTCTTAATTTCTTAGCACTCATTTTTGTATATGTTTATCTTGGTTTTGTTTCTTTCACTTTACCTAATTCTCTTGTGTGTGTGAACTTTTCTTTTTCTTACAGGAATGATTCCTCCTAAGCCGTTAATCAGAAGAGACCAGATGGAAGGGTCACCTAATAGCTCTGAGTCATTTGAGCATATAGCTAGATCTGCAAGAGATCATGGAATTTCACTTTCTGAACCTCGAATGATGTGGGGGTCAGATCCCTATCATGCTGAGCCTCAGCAGGCAGCTACTCCCAAGTCTGCTGAAGAAACTGGGGATGCAAGGTAATAAATTACTTACATCATTGAAAGATAAGTAGAATATTGCATCCCTAAAGATCATTCTGGGTGCCAACAGTATCACTCATGGACAAAGGTGTTTGCCATTAAGCCAGATGGCCAGAATTTGATGTTTGGAACCCATATGGTGGAAGGAGAGAACTAACTCCCAAAAGTTGTCCTCTGATCTCCACAGATGGTTGATAATAACAAAAGCTCTTCCCACTCTATCAACACACACACACACATTAACATTTTTAAAGGATTAGATTCTGATTTAATACCAAGCCATAAATGTGCTTCATTTTATCTTTGTGCATATTTTTTCTTTTTCTTGTATAATAATTTTAAATCAACGAGGGCAAATTAGTAAAAACAGGAATTTGCCTTTTTTTTTTTTTATAGTCTAGCCAATGGGCTGATAAGAATCTAGTAGTGATGAGAAATGATACTTTCAATCCTTAGAGAAACTATGTAAACCACACTTTAAAGCAAAGTGATAGTTTATAATGGGCAGTGGTGTAAACTCTCATCGATAGCCAGATGGCTAGTGTTTCTTTTATGGGGATGTATTTTAGTGATTATGTTGTATAGTTATTTGTGATTGGCAAATTGATAGACTTGCTCTAGTATATTAGTTATACTAACTAATTGGTGTATTAGAACTTCAGTATACAAGTCCATATTACTATCTGCAGTTACAGATACAGAGCTTCATATTGTGTGACTGAAAGTTTACCCCATCATTTATAACAGCATCTCCACGTTTCTGACTGCCCTAAGCCCTCTAGTAATCTTCATTCTATATTCTGCTTGAATGAGGTTGGTTGTTATATTTGCACCCTGATACAATTGGTGCCCTTGCTACCAGCAAAACTCTTATCTGCATTAGTGTTTCACAGTTATCTTTTCTTATTTTCCCTGAGTAACATCGTCATAATTTCTTCATTCACTCAATGATATAGATACTCTGTGTTCTTCTCTTTGTTAAGATATTTTTAATTGGGGAATGTCAATGTTCTTTATACTTAGGATTCATTATTTTGTATTCAGGGGTGGGGTTGTAGGGGTAATGCTGCAGTGAAGGGGTATATGTACACATGGGTAAGGTTGTTATGTTGGTAATACCTTTGAATTCTCATCATCACAGGCCTGAAACTGCAATGGACCATGAGCATATGACTGCTGCTTATCCTGTAGAACATAGTCAGTTGGAAACTCATTCAAAAACGGACGTTGCTAGAGACTCAACTGAAACCGAAGAACAAAAGTTTTTAAGCAGATCACTGGAAGATGTAAAACCTCGCCATGTTGATACAAATACTCAGTCTGCTTGTTTTGATGTAATTGATCAGAAGAGCTTACCTACTTCTGCAGAAGAGCGGATCTCAGCGCTAGAAAGTCAACCTGCCCGAAAAAGAAGTGTTTCTCATGGATCTAACCATGCTCAGAATGCAGAGGAACAAAGAAATGAGCCGTCTGTTAGCATACCTAAGGTTATCAACAGATGTATGGATTCCAAAGAAACTGTAGAAAAGCCAGAGGAGAAGCCAAGAAAAGATGGCTTTCTGCGATCTTCTGAAGGGCCTAAACCAGAGAAAGTCTATAAATCTAAATCAGAAACTCGGTGGGGTCCAAGACCAAGCTCCAACAGAAGAGAAGAAGGTAATGATAGGCCTGTGAGAAGGTCGGGTCCCATTAAAAAACCTGTACTTAGAGATATGAAAGAGGAGCGAGAGCAGAGGAAGGAGAAAGAAGGTGAGAAGCTTGAGAAGGTCACTGAAAAAGTTGTTAAAGCAGAAAAGCCAGAAAAGAAAGATCTTCCTCTTCCTCTCCCCCCTCCAGCACCAGCTCAACCTCAGCCACAGCCATTGGTTTCACCACCAGTACAGCCAGAACCAGAGAAACCACCATCAACAGAAACATCAACTTTGACTCAGAAGCCATCTCAAGATGAGAAACCTTTGGAACCTGTTGGTAGTGTCCAGGTAGAACCTGTAGTTAAAACTGTAAACCAGCAAAGCGTTGCAGCACCGACAGTCAAAGAAGAAAAGCCACCTGAGAAAGTCATTAACAAAGATGTTGGAATAGAAAGATCTCGCCCAGATTCTAGACTAGCAGTTAAGAAAGACTCATCTTTACCCACTAGGACCTATTGGAAAGAAGCTAGAGATAGGGATTGGTTTCCAGACCAAGGATACAGAGGCCGAGGCAGAGGCGAGTATTACTCCAGAGGTCGGAGCTATAGAGGCTCTTATGGGGGTCGTGGCAGAGGTGGTAGAGGGCACACTCGTGAGTATCCTCAGTATAGAGACAATAAGCCAAGAACAGAACATGTGCCTTCAGGACCTCTCAGACAACGAGAAGAAAGCGAAACACGAAGTGAGAGTTCTGATTTTGAGGTTGTTCCCAAAAGAAGGCGACAGAGGGGTTCTGAGACGGACACGGACAGTGAGGTTCATGAAAGTGCGAGTGACAAAGACAGTGTAAGCAAAGGGAAACTTCCCAAAAGAGAGGAACGGCCTGAGAACAAAAAACCTGTCAAGCCTCAGTCTTCTTTTAAACCTGAAAACCACGTCCGAATAGATAATCGGCCTTTAGAGAAACCTTACATAAGAGAGGAGGATAAATCTAAACCTGGTTTCCTTCCCAAAGGGGAGCCTACAAGGCGTGGCAGAGGAGGAACATTCAGACGAGGTGGAAGGGATCCTGGAGGCCGGCCATCACGTCCTGCCACCTTAAGAAGACCTGCTTATCGAGACAATCAGTGGAACACAAGGCAGGCAGAACCTCCTAAACCTGAAGATGGAGAGCCACCAAGAAGACATGAGCAGTTTATGCCTATACCGGCAGATAAACGACCTCCAAAATTTGAGCGAAAATTTGACCCGGCTAGAGAGAGGCCCCGAAGGCAGCGACCTACCCGACCACCAAGGCAAGATAAGCCACCTCGATTTAGACGGCTGAGAGAGAGAGAGGCCGCTTCCAAGACAAGTGAGGTGTTGGTACCCTCAAATGGCACAGCTAATAATGTTGTTCAAGAACCAGTTAATCCACCTGCGGACATTTCTGGAAATAAGACACCAGATTTGTCTAATCAGAATTCTTCAGATCAGGCAAATGAAGAGTGGGAAACAGCCTCTGAAAGCAGTGATTTTAATGAGAGGCGAGAGAGGGACGAGAAGAAAAATGCTGATAAGAGTTCACAAGCAGTTGTAAAGGCTGGTGAAAGTGTTTTGCCTCCAAAAAGGGAAATAGCGAAGAGAAGTTTTTCTAGTCAGAGACCTGGAGTTGATCGCCAGAATCGTCGTGGCAACAATGGCCCACCCAAATCAGGAAGGAATTTTTCAGGTCCTAGGAATGAAAGAAGAAATGGCCCACCATCAAAAGGTGGGAAGAGAGGGTGAGTACTGTAATTTAGAACATGCCTGGAAAGAAGGTACACAGGATGCCAGGCTAGATAAAAGACCCTGTATTGCTGACTGCTGTTAATCTGTTATGCTAAGACACTTCTTCTAAAAGGGTTTTCTTGGAAATTATGTATAGAGCTTTAGAAGTACTTGTACATCCAGAAATGAACGTACAGTTTCTGTAGTTGCTTTGTGCTAATGAGTAGCTCTCTGTCCTTAGTTTCTCCAGGTGTGTTTTAAGACTTGATGTGTTAAAACCACATTACTCTGGCACTCTGTGCTGTTATCTCAGAAATCCTTGGTGAATTGTCATAAATTGTATTCCCTTCTGGAGTTATAATAGTCCCAGAAAGACAATCCCTGCATGTCTACTATGCTCTAGTGGCCAACATGAGTCCTCTGGCAATGGGTATTAATTAATTTTTAAAACTTCATGTCTGAGGGTGTAGTAGCTTCTTAGTTGGTAGAAGTGTTTACGTAGCACTGCATAAAACTAGGCATGGTGCTTACGTGTCATCTCAGCATGTGGGAAGATAGCGGGCAGGGCAATCAGAAGTTCAGGGTTTATCCTTGACTAGATGGTTCAAAGACAACCTGGGAGAGAAAGTGTGTGCTAAGGTTGCTCTTTTAATACTAAAATGTTGATTATAGCGTTAATATTGGTTTCAGTATTGATTGGGTCCATTCAGATCTTTGACGTTTATTATAAAAGATGGAAGCTTTATATAATATGAAGAGAAACAAGAGTATGGGCTATTATAGCACATAGTATACCATAAGCATTCGTGGGTTGATGGCTTATGAGGCTAAGAGCACTGATAGCTCTTCCAGAGCATCTGGGTTTGATTCCCTGTACCCACATGGTAGCTAACTCCAGTTCTGGGCATCCAACTCTCTCCTCTTGCTTCCCTGGGCAGTGTACACACGAGTACAGACATAAATGCAGGCAAAACACCTGTACACATAAACATAAATCTTAAAAGCATTGTTTAGGAATAATAATAATATTGCACGTAATCTCAATTTCTTAGTTGTATAAAATTAGTATTTTCAAACAAAATTTTAGAGTAATGGACCAAGTTTTTTTTTCTGAATACATGCTCAATATAGATTTCACTTTGAATGTTCAAGAGTCAGGGTAACAATAAAAGCAACACAATAAGTATTTAGCCAGACCAAATTATTAGAATTTCAAGTACTACTAAAAAAATCTTGATTTGATTTTTGTGTTGTGTAGATAGCAACAACTCTATAAATTTGTAGAAACTCCAGTGAATGGTTGTAGTTACAACAGACTTTGGAAGGGCCCATATGGAAAGAATGAAGTCATTTCAGACTGTTAGGAGTCATGTCAGACACAAGGCAATCTTGAGAAATCGTATAGACTGATACAAAAATTAAACAGTAAACCCATTTTTATGTTATATTTTCATCTGGGAATTTATTAAAATAGACCTGGAATTGCTATGTTGTTATATTAAGGGACAAAAACTAAGGATATATTTATTTGCCTTTGAAGTGAGTTTTCATGTTAAAGGTGTTTTTAATATGGTTCCATCAGGACATAAATCGGATAAAACTTAACGTGTATATATGCTAAACAATGTAAACATTTGCAATGCTGTTTTAAATCCTATTTTGTACGCTGCCCACTTTAGGAGCCGATCTAGTACTGACTTGATTACAGAAGTTCTTTTTGATATATCCATATTATAACTCATTTATAAAATGACAAACAGACCCAGTTACCTCCTGGAGATAATTAGAATTCTAGACTTAAATTGTTGGGGAGAACTTCAAAGAACTGGCCTGCTGTATTGGAGCTTTAGTTTAATGAAGGTCAGAAGCTGCTGAGAGTGACTGGGTCTTTTTCAGTGCTGTTGTTTCTTAGGTATGACTTTGCAAACTGCCAGGAAACACAGCTTTGTTTTGTTAGAGTATGTCAAAATCATCTAAAGTTATTTTCTTTAGGCCATTTGATGACCAGGCCTCAGGCACAGCTGGTGCTGACCCTGTCAGTGGTAACTCTGCACACCACCAAGAAGGTGTGCCTAATGGTGCAGGACAGAAGAATTCCAAGGATGCTGCTGGAAAAAAGAGGGAAGATACCAAACCGGGTCCTAAGAAGCCAAAGGAGAAAGTAGATGCTCTGTCACAGTTTGACCTCAATAATTACGCAAGTATGTTTCAGATTCTTTTGTTTTACTTCTTGGTAAATTGAAGCAAATACTGTGAAAACATAAGGAAGGACAAGTTGTGCATTTATGTTAGACAAAATAACTTGACTTAGACTAAAAGAACATTATTAGCCTTTAGCATGTTATGAACATTGGGTATAATTTTTGTTAATGATACTCAGGAAGATTTCACTGTTCTCATTGGAAGAGGCTTGAAATGGATTAAACCAGTAAAATTGCAAAACATGTTTGAGAAAGCACAGAAAAACAAACATAAAGTGAAGATTTTAAGTTAGAACTAAAGCAATTCTGAACATTTCTTCTTAAAAGGAAAAAAGTAATAGTCAATACAAGCAGAGAATAACAACGGGAGACTGACTGTGATTGTGGGTAAACTAAGGAAGCTACAAATGAAGACATCAAATATGGATAATAAGCAATAAGGAAATATTTGGTGAAGAAATTAGTACAAATTATCTCAAGTTAGATGATTTTACTTGTAATAGTGTATTTGTCATTCATTCAGATGAAACCAAAGCATATCTGAGATTTCTTAATGAGGTAGTGATAATGGAAGGTTAGGTGAGGTAACAGTTATCCCAATATGAGATGTAGGTGTCTTTTCCTTGCTTCTAATTTTGTGTGGTTTTATTGGTATTTGTTTTTATTAAACCCTTACTTGTTTGGACTCAGATCTCAGACATTGTTTCTAGGCCAGTGGTTCTCAAAAGTGTGGTTCTCGATGATTTGTCTCAGTTGGAAATTGAAATGCAAATTCTTATCTACCAAACATATTGAATATGATTTTGAGAACTTTTGTAATTCAAATGGGGGGAAATGAAAAAGAAATAACTGATCTTAATTGCATGTTTAGGAATTTTTAGCTGGATTATTTAGAAATATAAGTGATTATCCACTCTGAGATATTTGACAGTCAGTTGTCAGAACTGGGGTGAAGTACTGATTATATCTAGTAAAATAGAGGAACAGAGATGCCACTAAAATTCTGTGTATAAAACAACCAGACCATAGTGTGAAGTTACAAGGATGTTACCTCTTTTCTCAGAATACCTTGTGTTTTCTTTACCCTTTTGTGCCGATATGAGATGGATGAGTGATGAAGTAGAGTGGGTATGCTGTTAGTGAAATGACACAGGCAGCCTGCTTCTGCACTCTCTCGCAGAAGTTCCTGTCCCTCCTGCTCCTTCCAGGCCGCTCAGAGAGGGCCCTGTCTGACACCAGAATATCACTATCCCGTTTTCATAGAGGCCCGCCTTACCGACTCACCCCTACCCCCACCCCCAAGGAGCCATAGATGCCATCTTGAGAATAAACAAAAAGCCTCCAAGTTGCTGAGGCTAGCACTCTCACTGATAAATGGCTAAGCCCTTCTTCCCAGGTACAGCTGGCACCTGTCCTTGGGAAAGAAGCACAAAAAACAAACATCCTTGGGAAGATTAGGGTCTCACATTTAGATCATGAAAGGAAAATAATCAGGGGTCACAGGGGACTATGACAGTGGCTAGTCATAAAACACACTAGTTCCTGATAGCACCATAAAGTTACTCCCCAGGTCAAAAGAGTTCCCCTCCTCCCAGTTGAGAGATTACACCTTGCTGCCTAAGCAAACGATATCATGTTTGAAAACTGACTTGTTGCCTCCCCCATCGCCATAAAACCCAAAGAATCTCTGACTGTGCTGGGTCACACTCCTGTCCTGCAAGTGGGAAGGTTTACAATCCGAGTCTGACTGGTGTTAAAAAGAGACTCTTTTTGTATCTTTGCATTGGGCCCAGCAGTTCTTAGAGCTCTCCTGGGGGTCCCATGGAGACACAACATTAGTTACTATACAAGAGTTACTAGTAGTGGTAGCCCTAGTTGATCTGGTAAACAGCTACCAGGCAGTTCCTGGGCAGCTGTTATCAGTAAGCCGAACAAAGAAATGCTTCAGGCAGGATGACATATTTTCACTGGATGATTGATGTCATGGAATTTAAAATTAAGCAGTATAGATTTTTACACTTTTCCACTTAATATTTTTGGCCCATAGCTGAAGTAGTTCAGGCCCTGTTAAGTGAAAGGCTGAAGTGAATTTAGGATTATGATGTTAGTCATGTGTTAGCACATACCTATAATGCTAACTTTAAGGTGGAGACATGAAAATCAAGAGTTCCAGGTTGCATAGTGAGTTCTATGTCAGCCTGGCTTACAAAATAAAAAGTTATCTCAAAACAACAATAAATGATAGAATTGTGATAAGTTTACTTCATCAATCTGAAATAATAGGACATCCCCGAAAGCCCGTTTTAGTGTTTATTTTACATTTTTCCTTGGTCTGTACATAAAATTGTAATTAAAAAAAATAGAATTTTAGGTTCTCTGCAAATTCCTTCAGTATTTTATATCTGTAGCCAAAAGTCACGTCTCTTCTGACTTTCAAGCATTATTTAACAGGTTTAGATTTGGTCTTCTGTCTACAGTATAGTAACTTTAGGCAAAATTGTCATGGTTTGAAAATACATGGCAGTAATAATTCCCACTTCTTAGAATGATCATGTGTGTATGAAGTAAAGTACTACTGTTTGGTGAGCATCACTCATATCTGAGGTTGGGAAGACATAAAATACTTTTGGTTTATTTTTATTTTCAAAAGAAACTGTGTTGCGGGGGGGGGGGGGGGAAGCTCACACACCTCTATGTGTTACACATCATAAGGGAAAAATAATTCTACTGGAACTGGTACCACATGTGTATAATCCTGACACTTGACAGGTAGGGGCAGGATCTGGATAGAGTTCAAGGCCAGCCTCGGCTACACAAGTTTGAGGCTGGTATTTGCTACTTGAGACCCTGTTTCAAAACCAAAAGGGTCTATCAATCAAACCATGCCATTTTAGGTTTTCTAATCTATGAAACTTTTTCAGAAAGATAAAATACTTTCTTACAGGGTAGGAAATAAGTTATACTCTCAAATTAAAAAATATTTTTCTGTCGGGCACAGTCTTTAACTCCAGCACTTGGGAAGCAGAGGCAGGTGGATTTCTGAGTTCAAGGCCAGCCTGGTCTATGGTGTGAGTTCCAGGACAGCCAGGGCTATACAGAGGGAAAAACAAAACAAAACAAAACAAAAAAATCTTTTCCACATCTGCAGGTGTTGTTATCATTGATGATCATCCTGAAGTAACTGTAATTGAAGACCCCCAGTCAAATCTGAATGATGATGGCTTTACTGAAGTTGTATCTAAAAAACAGCAAAAGCGGTTACAGGATGAGGAACGCCGAAAGAAGGAAGAGCAAGTCGTACAGGTTTGAGCTCAGCATTTTATTGCTAGCTTTGTCTGTTGATATCCAGAACTTGTTAACAAATGGTCAGGTTACTCAGGTCTGCTCAGTCTTAGAAGATGGCTGAGTAGCTTCACACCTGACCTTAAGCAATTAATTTTAAAATGAGCTACGACTATAGCTTGCTATTGTCCTTATAACAGACCATAGTTAATTCAACATATATTTTTACTAATTTGTTCTATGGTAGAATTCAATTTGTTTTAAATTATGTTGGAAATTGAATGAACACAAGTGCCCTGATCCAGAAGTAACTTTTGTCTTTCTCATTTGTTTGTTTGTTTGTTTGTTTGGTGAAGGTGTCAAATGTACTTCAAATTTTGTTAGTTTATTTCATATTTTAGAGGGAAGAGTAACCTAATATATAAAATTATATTTTGTCTATATTCTCCAAACTATCTTGACTTCTAATACTTTGTAAACTCATTACTACCCTAAGGGTGTCCAACTTAGAAAAATGAAATAGCTAAGTTAGCAGTAGGAAGTTCTAAAATCACTAGGAAGTACAAATTACATGTATACACTGTTTCTTTGGGTAAATTAGTGACAAAATGATCTGTTTGTTTAAGGTATGGAGCAAAAAAAATATAGGTGAAAAAGGAAGAAGTCAGACTTCTAAGCTTCCTCCAAGGTTTGCCAAAAAACAAGCTACTGGGACTCAGCAAATCCAAGCTCCACCCTCCGCGCCAGTTCCAGTGTCTTCCTCAGCTCCAGGCCTAACAGCCCCAGCAGCTGCAGCTCCTGCCTCCACCCCAGCTCCAGTTCCCATTTTGGCATCAGCCACCGCTCTAGTTCCAGTGTCAACCCCAGCTCCGGTTCTAACTTCATGCCCAGCTCCAGTTCCAACCTCAGCCTCGGCTCCTGTTCCAGCATCCACTTCATCTCCAGTCACAGCCTCTTCCTCATCCCAACCATCAGTTCCAGCTCCGACTCCTGTCTTGGCCTCAGCCTCAACTACAGTCTCTGTCCCTATTCTCACCTCGGCTTCCATTCCTATCCTTGCTTCAGCCCTAGCACCAGCTACTGTTTCTTCTCCAACCCCAGTGGTCTCAGCTACAGCTGTGCCATCCATTTCAACACCAGCCGTCCCAGCCTCAGCCCCAACAGCCTCAGTTCCCCTTGCCCCAGCCTCAGCTGCATCCACTGTCCCACCCCCGGCCTCGACAGTGCAGACCCAGACCCAGACCCAGACCCACAAACCAGTCCAGAGTCCACTTCCACCTTCAGCGCCATCTTCAAAGCAGCCACCACCCTCGATTAGATTACCCTCAGCTCAGACGTCTAATGGCACAGACTTCGTAGCCGCTGGGAAGTCCATGCCCACTTCACAGTCCCATGGCTCTCTAACAGCTGAGTTATGGGACAGCAAAGTGGCTGCTCCAGCTGTGCTGAATGACATTTCTAAAAAACGTAAGTATGCAACAGGGACGTGTGCGGTGGGAAAAGACAGAAGTACTAAAATTTCTTTTATATCTTAATTAGGAAGTCTTAGCTTCCTTTATTTTAGTAGCTTAGTTTCCTTTCCTTTTTATTTCTCTAAAACAGTTAACAGGATACTTTTCTCCATTGAGGTTTCATATCACCCTAACTAGGATAGTTATCGGGAACACCAACAAATGCCAATTGGGGGGGGAAAGAGAAAGAAACCCTTATATACAACTGGTAAATTAGCTCAGCCAATGTGAAAATCAGCAAGGAAGTTTTTCAACAACAACAAAAACCCCTAGAATTACCATAGAATCTACCTAGTCCCTTTCTGGATGTATATCCAAAGGGATTTAGATTAGCAGAGAAACTTGTACATTGATGATAACAGTGGGGACAGTGACCAAGATAAGTAATCATGATCTAGTAGAACACAGTGGGGTCCTACTCAGCCAGGAAGAATGATTCTGTCATCTATAGGGAAATGAATGGAAGTGGAAATCAGCATGTTAAGCCAAACAAAGTAGATTCACAAGAATTTTGTATTTTTCTTCCTGTGAGCTTTAGGTTGAGTCTGGGTAGGGTTCATGTACAGGTGAAAATAAAGGTGAATGGGGGGAACTTAGGTTAAAAGTGTGGTTTTCTCAAATGGAATCTAATTTGTATAAGGATAGGGAAGGAACCATTTAACATAACTAGAAAGAAGGGCAACGTACTGCAATAAGTGTAGAGCGTGTGTTTTGTGGACTAAAAAGTAATAATAGGGATGTGTAAAACACCTTTCATTTGGGCTGCCTTTTGGGGTGCGGGCATTTAAGAATCTCTTAGGCAGTAGTGGCGCACACCCTTAATCCAGGAGGCAGGGGCAGACAGGTCTACAGAGCAAGTTCCAGGACAGCTAGGGATGCATAAAGAAACCCTATCTTGAGAAAAAAAAAATAATTTGTGATATGCTGAATTGTTTTATTGTGTGCCCACCATTGTAAAAGGGTTGAATGTACTAGACTTCAGCATCTAAATTTTAATGGTCACATTTCCTCTGGCTTCTTTTTAGTAGGTCCTATTAGTCCACCACAGCCACCTTCAGTCAGTGCGTGGAATAAGCCCTTAACATCATTTGGATCAGCAACTTCATCAGAGGTAAGAATAGACTTACTGGCATAGATGGGAAGTTAATGACATAGTTTTTAAAATAATTTCCAAAACTTCATTGTACCTAATTATTACCTTGGGGCCACTAAAACAGATTAAATTCATGCCCAGAATTTCTGCCCTATTGGGTGTGGGTTGGGTTTTGAGTACATTTCTATCAGGTACCCAGATAATGCTAATACTGCTAGTCCTCCATATTTTATAGGCTGCTAAAGGTTAAACATTTGTTTCATTCTAATGTCCAGAAAGGACCTGGTAGAAACCAATACAGTCACTATTTTCCAGGCCTACCTCATATTCCTATCTAATAGGATAATTACAAAATTTCACAGCTTACTATTCTATCATTTCTTAACCATCTGCAATATTGGTGAATGAACATTTATGAAGTGAATGAACATTTATGAAGTAGTTTTGATGTGCCAGTTTAGTCTCCTTTTTGAGTTTACAAAGCTGGCACAGATAATAGAAGCAAAAGGCCTCATGGGAGAAATCAGCAGTATACTTGTTTAGTCAAGATGACAGCAAAGAATTTTCCCAAAGTATATGGAGGTAAGCTTAAATGACCAAGATAATTTAAGGCCAGGAGATCCTACTTGTGTGTCATTTGATTGAAGATTTGGAGAATATAAAGAAAGTAGTTTATTCAGATACCTGAGAAAAAGTCAATTCCCAGTTCAGGGAATAGTAGTTATCAAAGCCGTGAGGCAAGAGCAAGCCTGATGGGAGCTGGAGAGTTGACTCAGCTGGTAAAAGAGTTACTGAGTTCAATTCCCAGCAACCACACAGTGGCTCACAACCATCTATAATGGAATCTGATGCCCTCATAGGTCTGAAGACAACTATAGTGTAGTCATGTATATAAAATGAATAAATCTAAAAAAAAATTTTTAGCAAAGACAGGTCTGGTGTGTTCGAAGTAGTTCAGGGAAGTCCAGGTGAGTGGAATGAACTAAGAGAAAGAAACAACAGAGTGTGGGGAGGTTTTAGGGGCTTGGAGACATGGAGACATGGAGAACCATTGGAGGGTGTGATGCAAAGGAGTGGCAGGGTGTGAATATATAGGTTGTTTGTCTTATGGATGAGGGAGTAAGGATGACATTAGTCAAATGATTAATGTGGGATGTCATGAGAAGGTGGGCCATAAACCCACAACTGACTTGGTGTGAACAGCAAGAAAGAAAAAGTTTTTCGTTAGTTTAAAATGAGTAGATCCGAATGGATCGTGATTAGGTGTGAGGATAAAAAGGCCATAGAGTTACATTTAAGATGCTATGCCTGGGTTCAAGTGCTTACTGCTTTTGCAAAGGACCCAAGTTTGGTCCCAGCACTCACAGCAGGTGGATCAAGATACCTAAGGGGTCTGATGTCTCTGGCACCCATTGGTACTGGTACTCTCGGGTATACATTCCTTCCTACACATGCTAACACAACCAAAACTTAAGTGGACATGTCAATTAGTAGTTAGCTATCAGAGTGTGTAAATCAAAGAATGTCTGATTTGAAGATTTTACTTGCTAAGTCATCAATATATCATGGGGTTGGATGAAATTACCAAGGTAAGATGAATTATAAAGATGCAAAAGTGGGAAATCTAAACTAAGTATTGAGGCTTTCCAGCTCAGAGAAATGTGGGAGATGTTGGGTGCCAGCTGCTAAAAGAAGTATCTGAGAGAAAAGAAAGGGGATGGATCGTTATATCCAGTAGTGCTGATAGAGCAAGTGGTACATCTACTGAATTGGCAGTAAAAATTAATGCTGTAGGCCCATTACTGACATGAAAACACATTAGCATAAAATTGAGAAAATATGAGGCGAATAAAGAGAGCTTCAGGGTACAGTTGTTCACTATGTGGAATTTTGGTTGGAATGTCACTCGGAGGCCACAAATGCCATGGTGTACACATAAAGTATCATCTGGTGACATCGTAGTCGTCTTAGTTTTAGTATGCTGTAATATGTGCAGAACAAAATAATTCCCTTGTGATGTATTTCTCATTTTAGAAGTCTTCCTTATTAATCTACCATCCCAGTATTCTCACATAGCAGGTCTGGAATAGGCTTCATCATTTATTTTGTTATTAAAAGTTCTCTGGGGAACTCAGAGTCACTGTGCTTCCTGTTTGAGAGCCTTTATTTGATATTTATTGTTGATATTGGCTTTGTTGTTGTTGTTGTTGCTGTTAATTTTGTGTATGAATACACTGTCACTGCTTTCAGACGCGACAGAAGTGGGCATTGGATCCCATTACAGATGGTTGTGAGCCACCATGTGGTTGCTAGAAATTGAACTCAGAGTAGTCAGTGCTCTTAAGCACTGAGCCATCTCTCCAACCCCTGATATTGGCATTTTTTAAAGATTCATCATAGAGTGCATTTCTTGCAAAGTCAGATGATTCATGCTGATTTGAAGGAGATAGTGTAGAAATTTTGTTTTGTTTCTTGGCTGCAGTAGTTGTCCTGTAGGCATTCTAAAACCATATGTTTTGGTAGTGTCTTAATTATCTGTCATAATTTGTTCATCATCCTCATGTTCTTTGCAATTTCCAGCTTTTTAAGTTTGCAAAATTGACATTTCAGACAATGGCAAGAATTCTCTAATGATTTCCCATTTCCTTTTCTGTGAGTACACATGTGTACATGTATCACACATGTGTGCACGTAGAGATTAGTGGTCATTCTGAGTATCTGTCATTCTTTGGAATTCACAGAAAAATCAGAAAGCTATTTATTGTAGAAGTTAACAGCACAAATGGCCACTGAGGCCAGAGCACAGCAGTTCCTGAGCAGTGATGGAAGGCAGCATGGAAGAGGCTAGGTGCATGGAGCAGTTAATGAAAAAGAAAGCTGGACACAAAATCCAGATTTGCTATGGTCTAACAAGTTGCTATTTCCTTTTATTTCTGGCATTACTTTCTATTAGTATTTATTCCTTTCCAGTATGTTTTGCTCAGGAATTTCCTCCATCTAGAATTCTTCTATCTTAGCTTTTCTTACATTCCCTAAGGAACTTTTTCGTTCTTTCACTTTATCTAATAAAACCAAAGTGAGATTGCCTAGCACAAAGAATGTGTTCAGAAAATTCGCTTTTTAATTGGTGACTTGACTCTACCTGTATGTATATTACCTTCCCAGTCACACAGTGCTGCTTTGTTGAGGTTTTTATTTACGTTACTATCAGAGCAGACTTACTTAAGCCGAAGTCTCCGTTACTATGTCGAATTGCATTAAACATGCTTCTGTTGTGCTTTTTATTTGTGGCACTGCATACATTTTTTTTTTCAGTCAAGTCTGAATTTGTTTACTGTGATATACCAAGTGTTAAAACATTATTTTATTAGGGAACAAGAAATGGTCAAGAGAGTGGTGTTGAAATTGGAATTGACACAATTCAGTTTGGTGCTCCGGCCTCAAACGGGAATGAAAATGAGGTGGTTCCTGTGCTTTCAGAGAAAGCAACTGATAAAGTTCCTGAACCTAAAGAGCAGCGGCAGAAGCAGCCTCGGGCAGGGCCCATTAAAGCTCAGAAGGTAGGTGCTGTTCGTTAGGGTGATGTGATTCTAGAATGGACATACTGTTCTAAAATTTAACTTCGTTTTTAATAAATCTTTCATTATATTTTGTTATAACATTGGCTTTAGCTTCCAGACTTGAGTCTGGTAGAAAACAAAGAACATAAACCTGGTCCCATTGGAAAGGAACGATCATTAAAAAATAGAAAAGTGAAAGATGCCCAGCAGGTCGAGCCAGAAGGACAAGAGAAACCCAGCCCAGCTGTGGTCAGAAGCACTGATCCTGAAACAGCAAAAGAAACCAAAGCAGTCTCCGAAATGTCTGCTGAAATTGGGGCGATGATCTCAGTCTCCTCTGCAGAGTATGGCTCTGATGCAAAGGTAAGTACACACTGACTGCTTATTTATGAGTGACAGGAACATTAATCATGGACTTCTTATGCGGAGCATTTGATTATAATGGTGGTTGTATCGAGCCCTTTTTGGTGACTTTTGTTGTTGTTTGGTTTTGGGTTTTTGAGCCAAGATGTAGCCCCAGCTGGCTGGCTGCCGTGGACCTCTCTCTCTGTAGACCAGGCTGGTCTCTAACTCAGATCCACCTGCCTCCGCCTCCTGAGGGCTGGGGTTACCACCACCTGGCATACAGCAAACTTACTTTGTGATGTTCTATCATACAATGTAAATGTCTCTGCAAAAGGTTACATTTTTACAGAAGTATATCTGTATTTTGCTGAATGGCTTAAATAGAAAACTGTAAAAGATCAGAATTGTCTCCCTTAAGTTTGTAAGCATTCAAAGTTGTCTTTGTCTGGTAGAACTTTATTTTGCCTTCTACTATAATTCAAACTTAAGGTGAGACACACTTGGAACACATCACTGTTTCTGAGGTTGAACACTAAAAGTATTGACTTGTTTTTGGTTGCTACATTGAACGAAAGATATGTATCTTTTAAAATACAGTCAGCTCCCTTATATCTGTGAGTTCAGGATCCATGAATTCAAATCTGGATAAAAAATATTCTCTCTCAAAAATTGGAGGTGTTTTGTTTTGGGTTTGTCTTCATTAAACTATAACATCCAGTGGCAGAACATTTCACTGTATTCCAGGTTATTAGTTATTTAGAGAAAATGCCATAAACCTAAGCATCTGCATCTCTGCAGGCCCGGTATGTAACAAGGTGCGCCTCGAAGGCACGTTCTGTTAGGTGACTAGAGGTAGATAGACACTTGTAGTCATTAGGGGACATAACTCATAGAAAGAAATATTTAGTTTTGCTGATAGCCTTCTACCTCATGCTATGAAAATAGATTTTAAATATGTGTAAAAGTCTAGCAGCAACTGAGATGTTGTCTCTTGAAGGCAGGCGGGTTGATGCTCTTTCAGCCTACTGTTAGTTGGTGGATTCAAGTTTTAGGGCATAGTGGTTTATTATCTCTCTCCTTCTAAAATAGCTTTACTTCTATTAGACTGTCAAAAATGGCCGATAAATTCAGCTTTGTTTTCTTTTACTCCTCCACAGGAGTCTGTAACAGACTACACCACACCTTCCTCTTCTCTGCCTAACACTGTGGCTACTAATAATGCAAAGATGGAGGATACTTTAGTTAATAATGTAAGTAAACCATAAGATTTAGCAGGTTTGGATAGGAACCTAACTCATCCATCACTGTATCTTAAGCACACTGTTGTGAACAATGTTTGACTTGAGAAATGAGTTGATGGTCATTTTGTATTTTGAGCAATATATAAGTATACCTACTTTTAAAATCAAAGTTTAGGCCTCCCTCTCCTCTCTTCCCCTCCCGTCCTCTTCTTCCTACAACCTGTTGAAGTTGTCAGCTTTCAAAGGCTTGTGCTGGGACTTGATTTTTATTAGCACTCATCCTATTAACCTAGTTTGGTAAAAAGTTTTGGTTTCACCCTTACATACTATAGTTAATTTTATTTGGTTGGGTAATTTTGTCCACAAATAAGACTTTATGATTCAATGGAGCCATACTCGTTAGAAGAATAAAAGAAAATAAAATAGAAAATAGAAAATAAAATATAAAACCCCAGTTTCTCGTCAGTAGAATAAAAGAAACTGGGGTTTTATTTTGTTTTTTAAAAACAAGTATTTTCAAATTGAAGTACATAGATCTGGCCTTGCTTTTGTGGAAACTGAGCTGTAATATGAAAATATGTATTCCACAATTTCTTAAATTATCTAAGATTAGGTGATGTTAAGTTGTGTGGGAGATAAAGCCCTAGTTTTAAGGCTTGAATGTTTTAAGTCAGTACAGTTTATCATTTTGCCTACTTCAGTATAGATGAAAAAAACTAGTCTAAAAAGTAAGTTGCTCTGGCCTCATGCACAGCACATTTAAAATTTCTTGTATAGTTCTTGCTTTTGAGAATAAATAGGAAAAATTTTGGTTACCTGATCTCCCCTTTGAATATAAACTAATATAATCAAAAGCTATCATATTCAAATGATGATTGTTTTTTCCAAAAATATTTTTATATCTATCTATAAAGAGTTCTTCAAAAGAACTTTATCATTTTCAATATAAAAATCCTGATTGTCATTTTATATTTTTTTCCTCATGCTGTCTGTCCATCCCTCTAGCATCAAGTATGTGGGATTTTAGAAAGGTGAGCTACATTAGGGGTCAGTTCATCAAATTATAGTCAAATGGAAAGACTCCTACAGAGCTGTAGGAAAGGGGTGGAAAGGAGGCAGTTGTACTTGATATTTATAAGACTGCTTCATGAACCTAAGCCTGTAATAATCTACTCACACCATCACCCCCTTTATGAGGAGAGTTTCCTATATAATAGGAAACTTAGAAGAAAGGACACTTGTTGAGTTTAAATGCTGGTTCCACTGCTAGCTTATCTGTAATGTTACAGTAAAGTATATGCTTAAATTGTGCTATCTTTTCTCATTTAAAAAATATAAAATGTCACTTTTTCATTCTCTAAGCTTGTAGCATTTTGTCATTGAAAAATATATATGCTGATGAGCACTTCTCTGTGTGCTCCTAAGGCTGATTAGCATATGACTTTGTTCACTGACAGATACGGGGAAGAAGACATGCAGTCTCATCTATAGGGGAATATAGTCTTTATTTGCTTATTAGGAGTAAGATATCTAAGGCACCTATGAATGGAAAAAAAAAAATTTAGGTTAAAGAGTATTGTAAAGTCAGTGTAGATGACATTAATGTTGTTTCCTTGGGCCAGGTGTGGTAGTGATTCTGTGGTGACTATAAAGTCTTCCACGGAAAAAAATTGTAAGGACTTTGGAGATGTCTTTTCATTAGTCTGTTGGAGGCCTCCATTTTAAAATGCAGAACTTTGGTCTTTAAAAATACACATCTGGCCGGGCATTGGTGGCACACTCCTTTAATCCCAGCACTTGGGAGGCAGAGGCAGGTGGATTTCTGAGTTCAAGGCCAGCCTGGTCTACAAAGTGAGTTCCAGGACAGCCAGGGCTACACAGAAACCCTGTCTCGAAAAAAACCAAAACAAACAAAACCATATCTGTTGAAACTCCATATAGGCTTCTTTTTTAAAAAAAAAAATGTTTATGTGTATATGTATGAGCTTGAATGATGCACAGCTTGTATGCATGAGACAAAGAAAACGTTTTAGACAACACTTGAACTATAATGTGATGAATCACCAGGAACTCTGAACCACTGAGGCATCTCCAGCTCCAGGAGAGGCTTTTAAAATCAATATCTTAACTTGTGTGGTAGTTACAGTTGTCCAGCACTAAAATTATTGTGTATTTTGAATGTCCCACAAAGTTAAGTACAGGCGACAATTTTTGTTACCATGGTATAGCTGGTGTCAAGATTTACTTTAAAATCTTAGGTAGAATATGTTTTGACAGATCTCTATTTGATATGTAGTCCAAAGTATCTCAGAGTGACCTTCTTAGTATCTGAAAGAATGCCAGCCATTATTTTCTGAATAATTGAGTAAGTCATCAAAAGCAAACATAAAGCACTGCACAGAGTAAGGGTACGACATCCAGGGAATAGTGCACCACCTCCAAGTTTCTAAAACTGTTTGCTCCCGTCATCTAGAGTAGAACAGTTTGCTGTGATGAGGTAAGGGTATATTCGATACTTTGCCCCAGAGGTTACTCTGGTTTTTTAATCTAGGGAAGAGCTTTGCACTGTGTGTTAAATACTCAAGATAGGAACGTGTACATACTTCATATATGCTGAAAGCTGCATTTCTTAGAACTTTAGTGCACAGAGTATGGCTCTTGGATCAGTAGTAGTATCACCACCCCACCGCCCTGAGGAAGATTTCACTTCTAGTATAAAGAGTGCTACCTTGAGTAATATATACTTTACAACTGACAAGTTATTTTTTCCTGATAATTTGTATATATCCAAGTGGATAGTGTTTCTCTTAAGAAGTTTAACATAATTATCACCCTCTGTAAGCATTGTAACTTAAGTAATCAGATATTCCTTTTTGGACTGATGGGGCTTTTGTAGCCTACTTAGATTGTGATATGTTGCCTGCCTTTTCAGGTGCCCCTGCCCAACACCCTTCCCCTCCCTAAGAGGGAGACTATACAACAAAGCTCCAGCCTAACTTCAGTTCCTCCCACTACTTTCAGCCTCACCTTTAAGGTATGTACAACATCCATCCTTAAGGCTCCTTAATTGCTGCATGCAAAGAACGCAGGTTCACAATTATAGTATCTCTCTCTCTCTCTTTCTCTCTCTCTCTCTCTCTCTCTCTCTCTCTCTCTCTCTCTCTCTCTCTCTCTCTTTAATGACATCAAATTATACCTTAAAAATCATGTTAGTGCTGGGCAGTGGGTGGCGCACGCCTTTAATCCCAGCACTGTGGAGGGAGAGGCAGGTGGATTGCTGAGTTGGAGGCCAGCCTGGTCTACAGAGTGACTTCCAGGACAGCCAGGGCTACACAGAGAAGCCCTGTCTCAAAAAAAGAAAAAAAAAGAAATCATGTTAGCTTTTAACACTGCTTGGCAATGAGAGGTCCTGTTGTGCTTATACATCTTGTCATAAAAAATAGACTTAATAGCTTATGATTTGTACTCAAATACAAAGTGCTAATTATAATAATGTTCTTTTTTCTTATAAGTCATTTGTAAATTGAATGGATATAGGAATATGTCATGAAAAGGCTATAACATAGGCATACTTTATAAGCAAAACTGAGAATTTTTGGTTTGAAATACTAAAGATTGAACTTGGGACCTCACATTTGAGGCAAGCACCTTACCACCACATCCCAGTCCTTTGTTTACTTAGACACAGCCACTTTAAGTAGCCCAGGCTGGCTTTTAACTTGATGGTCCTGCCTACCTTAGATAGCAAGGGTTACAGTCTGTCCTATATCACTAGCTGGCACTATTTGCTTTGTTTTTCTAGCATCTTATTGTCCTGATTTTTGATCTATATTAATTCTTTATAGAAAAGCTACTTGAGATTATTGTAAGTCTCTGATTCACCTTGGCATTAGTAAATTAATGGTTAAGGGGTGGGGGAGTGGAATTGGGTTTGTGTGTGTATGTCTTTGTTCATAATCCTATTCAGCATGGTATTTAATGTATAAAGGCAGGCTTTCCTGATTAGATTATAGTAAACCTTTTGATGTTATACACTAGAGGAAGAAGCTAAGTTGTTTTAGTCATTTGGCCAATGATCATTTCTAAACTCTTTCTATATAACCTCATGACTAGCTCTTTGTGAGAGCTATGTCGGGCCCCAGTCCTTACTGTTCAGCACCAATTCTTGTTTGGCCTTGCTGCTAATTTTCTACTCAGGACTGTCTCAGTCTTGGCCTTGTTTTATAATTCAGATGATTTTGATGATTATATTGATCAAAATATCACACAAAATATCTTGTATACTTATTGTTGAGCCAGTTATTAATTCTTTAGAATATCTATTGGGTTTGCCTTTTTGACTCATTTTTAACATTCCAAAACTATTATACACAAAATTAAAATTAAATAAGCTTAACCTGTCATTTCTTTACTTTTGTGTCTACACATACACACATACCCTTTTATCTTGGAAAAATATTTAGTTGTGGAAAAGTTCTATATGTGCATTATTGCCAGCATATAAAATACATACTTAGCTAATATACTTGAATTTCCAAAAACAAACTGTTTCCTTGCTGGCTAAGAAGTGAAATCAAGCCAATATGGTCAATTATATGGTCAATAATATGTCATATAATGTTAGTTTTAGTATACTTTTCAAAATACTTAACATACTTTTATTATGTTCCCAACAAAATGTTTTGATTTACAGTTATTATCAACAGATTTTAGTGAAGATTAAAAGTGAACATTTCCTAGATAGGTAGATTATTTACTTTTATCTCAGAAGAAATCTCCTAATTAATCAAAAATGATGTCTTCAGACTTTTCTCCTCATTGTATTATATATGGAGAGTCCAGGTATAACGTAAGACTTGGATGCACATGAGCAAAGCCAGTCTTCCATCAGAAGCCAGGCAGAAACATCAGCTATTCCTTACTGGATGGAGGTGATACCACAAACCTCTGGCTGTGGGTTCCATCCTTCAGAACAGCTAATGAAAAACTCAGCTAAAATACCAGAGTACATACCCTGAATAAGAGCTAAAAAATAGAGGGCAGTGCAGGAGCAGAGAAAGAGGTCTCTGTGTGGGTGCTAGTCTAGACTTAGGAAGGATCTTACAAAATGGGGGATGAAGTTGGGGTTCCAGTCCCACCCTACTCTCCACAGCTTTTACTTTAAAATAAAATACACTTGAAAGGCATAGTGAATGTGAGAAATATATTTGTTCTTAAACATAGAAGAGTCATGCAATTTGAGTGTTTAACTGTGGTGGTCTGCATAGATAAATTGATGAGTTGTGTGATTTTTAAAAGGTTTCTAAAAGGTTTATTAAGGTAGGTTAAAAGCTTAGAAATTAACAGGCGGGGCTGGTGAGATGGCTCAGTGGGTAAGAGCACCTGACTGCTCTTCCGAAGGTCCGGAGTTCAAATCCCAGCAACCACATGGTGACTCACAACCATCCGTAACGAGATCTGACTCCCTCAGCTACAGTGTACTTACATATAAATAAATAAATCTTTAAAAAAAAAAAAAAAAAAAGAATTCATGCCAGGACAGCCAGGGCTACACAGAGAAACCCTGTCTGGAAAAAACAAAAAAACAAAAACAAAAAAAAAAAAAACAAAACAGAAATTAACAGGCGATGATGGTAATGGGCAGATCTCTGAGTTTGAGGCCAGCTTGGTCTACAGAGTGAGTTCCAGGACAGCCAAGACTATACAGAGAAACCCTATCTTTAACACACACACACAAAAACCACTTTAAAAAACAAATTTAGAAATTGGTATTTAAAGGGTTAAACTTGTTTGTTAGTGGTATTAAAGATGCTACGTAGGAAACGCACCGCCTTACAAATCATCTTAAAGATTATCTTGGGTTTACCTTTCATCACAGTATTTTTTCTGGTAATACAAAGAACCTTTTTGCCTCCATATGTGGTAGAATCTTGCTCTGCTCTTCAATTCAGAAATCACTAGACACATAAAATTACTCAACATTTGAACAATGGGTAGTCTAAATTGAATTGTGATCTAAATTGAAGAGAAAATGAGAGAGATCTACATCTGAAATTTTAATATTAAAAGGGGAAATTAAGAAATAGGTGGCATTTGTGTAAATCTCAGGGCTTCAGAGATCAGGAGTCAAGTGTTCAAAGTCATCTTTCAGTGCACAGTGAGTTTAAGGCCTGGCCATGCTATGCCACAGTGAAACAGTGAAAGCAAATAAGAGGAAACATGGGTTGTTATATCAATTACTATTTCAGTTATAAATACATTGTTTCAAATTATCTTTTAATCAATTTAATATTGCCTTTTTGTTTTTAGCTTGTAAAACATAGTGGGTAGAAAAATTTAGTTTCGTGTATGTGGCAGGCATTATTGTTATCTGAAAGTTAGTAGGCACTGCTGCTCCATTTTAAAGATCTCATTCTGTCCTTTAAAACATGAAAATCCGTGTGAACCAGGGCCACAAATATATATGTCCAAGACAGTACTTGCCCTGTTACATCACCATGTGCCTTTGAAAAGTGTTGATTTAAAAAGAAGGAACAGGGGACCGTGTTATATAAGGCCTTTTCTGACAACAGGCAGAATATTAAGTCTCTCCCATGGAAGACCCATTCTTCTTTATTACACTGGTGGGAGGTAGGGCCATTTGTTTTTTGATAAGTGCTTTAACTATGGTTCAATGTGTATCTCCCAAAGCTTTCAATAAGCTCTGTTAAATAAATAAATAAATAAATAAATAAATAAATAAATAAATAAATAAAACCCTTTGGGTAGAAAGTTTGAAAACTCTCGTGCTGACACTATTTAGAATCTCCGTACTAGGGTATAGAGGGTGTTGTCTATTGGTTTTTCTTGTTTTTTTACCTTGTTTGCTTTAATAGACGTCAATTTTATTGCAGATGGAGTCTGCACGGAAGGCATGGGAGAATTCTCCAAATCTACGAGAAAAGGGGTCCCCAGTAACTTCTACAGCACCTCCCATTGTGAGCGGAGTCAGCAGCAGTGCCAGTGGACCAAGCACTGCTAATTACAGCTCCTTTTCCAGTGCATCAATGCCGCAGATCCCAGTTGCGTCAGTCACTCCTACAGCATCACTATCAGGTAGAAATGTGTCACAGTTTTCCTGTATACCTTTTTGTTTGATTGCCTAATGGCAATTCCTAGACAAGCACTGTACCACTGAAGCACACCCCTAGCCTAAATGATGTGCTGCTCCCAAGCAGACGAAATACTTTATGAAAACAGCTTCTCTTACTTGCCCTTTTACTTCTGTCTCAGAATTTTAATGTGACTATTTTATTGATTGCTTAGTAGGAAAGATTTTACCAAATTCTCCCTCATTGCATAAAATCCTGTCTTCCAAATTTTGCTTTTGTTTTCAGTTTTACTATACCCAAGTAATTAAACACAGAGTTCAGAAAAAAAATTCCTACCACTTTTAAAAGATTTTTTTTTAGTATATCTGATTTAAAGGTATTAATGGAATAAATTATATTTTCTAATGAAAAGTTAGGTGGGTAGTGTTACTACTGTTTGATGCCTGGGAAAACTTTGTCAGGCTGGAGTTAGAATGAACTGTTGTTCCTTACTTACAGTTTGTGTTCTAAAGAATGGCCAGTGTTTGCGGATGCTTATTTGTAGGGAAGTTCATCCCGTTCCCTAGCCATGCTGCTTCTGTTTCAAAGCAGACTTTATCCCAGGCTTCTACAGTGTCCCTGATGTTCCCAAAGCAGTGGATGAGAAGTATGCCCGCACAGGGTGTGCTTGCTGTGGTTTTTACTTGGTGATTTATTTGGTGTTTTTTATTTGGTTGCTTTTGCCTATTCTGCCATTGTACTGATTTGAAGAATCCACCCCACTCTACCATTGGGGTCTGTCTGGGCTGTCCTATAGCAGTTTTTCTAATATCTGTAATAAGTATATTTAGACAATCCCAAAGTGGCTGTGGTAGTATACGCCTGTGATCTCAGCACTTGGTGGATTGAAGCAGGAAGACAACTATGAAGGCACTGTCTCAAAAACGAAAATGAAAGAAAAGACCTTGGAGATGATTCCTGCATTGTAATGTCATGCCAAATAGTGCCCTAATGACATTTTTTTTTTCTTTCTTTAAAATTTGTCTAGTCATTCCCCACTGCCCATTTTTTAGACTACCTTGAACTCCTCTACTTTAATGGGAATTGGTATTAAACAAACAGGAACTTGGTAGGATGAGTTGAAAAGGTCTTCAGTCTTTCTTTGGAATCCAGTGGCCTATTTTCAGGTCAAGCTAATTGTCTCTGGTATATTGTTGAACAAACAGTGACAAGGATAAAAGGCTGTCCATCCTTCATACTGACATGATTTTTCCCCCTTCTTCCCTTTTCAAGACAAGGTCACCTGTATTCCTAGAACTCTGTAGGTGAGAATAAGATTGTGCCTGTACCTCCTGAGTATGGAGACTACAGTACCATGGCTAGGATTGCAGGCTTGTGCTGCCTGGTCTGCAGTGCACTGCTAGCCCCTGAGACACTCCAACCCCCTCAAGGATTTTTGTTCTGTGGTTGCTTGAAGACTTACTGTAGATAAAACCCATGGGACCCATAGAATCAGAAGAGTGAACATGCTACATTTTTCTCCTTTCTTCAAATACAGGAGCTGGTACTTACACTACCTCTTCATTGAGTACAAAATCTACAACCACTTCGGACCCTCCGAATATTTGTAAAGTAAAACCCCAACAATTACAGACCAGCAGCCTACCTTCTGCAAGTCACTTTTCACAGTTGAGCTGTATGCCTTCCCTCATTGCACAGCAGCAGCAGAGCCCGCAGGTTTATGTGTCTCAGTCTGCAGCAGGTAAGGTTTCTAGGGGTGGTTATAGAAATTTAGAAAATGGACGCTGTATGCTCTTTTCGTCTCGTGACTCTTGCTGCTTAGATTTATTTATTTTCCAGGTGTACTTCTAGGTTTGAGTCCCTTCCATCCATGACAAGAATTCTGGAACTTTTAGAAGTGGTGTGGGTGTATGTGGGTGTGGGTGGGTGTGGGGGGGGGGGTGTCGGTCTGTCTGTCTCCACTTTTGTCTTCTACATTTATGACAAGTTAGTGTCTTATAATTTGCAACATAATTGATCCATGTTCTGCAGTTTCACTACAATCACCAAACTTCATTACTTGAAAAATAATACATAATGAAGTTCTTGGTAGAGAGAACATACGTATACCAAACAAGAATAACACTGTATGGTGACTGTTCCCGTTGTCACCCTGCACTATCAGTACTGTCTGTTAATGCCTGGTGTCTGAAGATGCTGTATTACCAGTAATGCATAAAGCACCTAAAGCCGAAGTTCTTCTAAGAAGCTGCTAAGACTTGTACTAAAGCATGTACTGACTGTATTATAGATAGGAGTCCTAATTCCTACCTGCATCACAATTGCTTGTTGAAAACATGGAAAGATAATAATCACTAAATGCTAATTGTTTTCAATATTGCCCTATTCTACTCTGTAGTTTAATATTGGAGTAGATTTGCTGGTTCAGTGGTCAGGTTCGTTTCTTGTGTGAAATATTACCAGTACGTAGCTAATTGAGAACAAATGAGAGCATTTATTTTGTATGGCCAAGTAGCACCAAATTTACAATGTTTTATTTACATGCACTTTTCTACTAGAAGTTTGATATCTTTTTACATTTATGCTTTTTCAGTGACTTTTCAGAATGCTCACATTTGAAATTGGCCAGAAAAAAAAATTTTTTTAACTGCTATAAGTAATTTGGTTTACTACTTGGAAAATCCTGAAATTTAGATAATAGTGATTGTTTTTTCTGATGGTCTAGCTCAAATCCCAGCCTTCTATATGGATACAAGTCATTTATTCAATACGCAGCATGCGCGATTGGCTCCACCATCCCTGGCTCAGCAGCAGGGCTTCCAACCTGGTCTCTCGCAGGTAAACATCCTGGTCCTGTAGTTCTTCATGCTTATGGCTTTTCTGTCTTGGGCTTTAGTGTTAGATTCACTTAAGTTAAAATCGGCTTTGAATTACCTTGAATAGGCTATTAACAAAACTTGGAGACATTTTTGATTCCCACATTACCAGAGTTTAGTATACCAGTGTAAGTCACAGGTTAAAAACAAAATTGGTTTTAAGGAGTTGCTGATCAATCTTACTTTTATGTCTGGAGTACTGTTTTATTTTCCCAGTCTTGTATTTTGTGTATATGAAGGTTGTGTCTATATATTACATGTGCATTTTCTTTTTATTGCATTGCAGCCGACATCAGTTCAGCAGATTCCAATCCCTATCTATGCCCCACTGCAAGGGCAGCACCAAGCCCAGCTGAGTTTGGGGGCTGGGCCTGCTGTTTCACAGGCTCAGGAATTATTCAGTTCTTCAATTCAACCATACAGGTAAATTGCCTTAAAAGTTGTTTCTGTCATTTTTAATAAAACAATTGAAGGTTATGAAGTATCTAGTGCTAATTTCTTTTCCCCAAACCCTATTTTTATAAACTAAATAATTGTGTACATTATATTTTCAAGCCTGTGCCTGGTGATTTCAACTATGTCTTGGTTTCTTTTGTTCTTGTACTTTGTTCATATAGAATTTTCATAACCTGTGAACTCTCTTAGAGTGATTTTTTTTTTATCTAGTCATGGTGACTCACACTTAGATTCCCAATTCTCAGGAGGCAGAAGCAAAAGGATCGTTCAGGGCCAGCCTGGGTCATAAAGAGTGATTAAACTGCAGTTAGAAGGGGCTGCTGCTTTACTTTCTCCCATACTGGTCTCAAGACTATGTGTAACGTCACCAAAGAGAAAACTAAGTTTGACTCTCAGTTTTGTACAGAACATGTAAAATGTAAATCATTATTATAATTAAAAGGTAACATGTAAACTGTTCGTTGCCAAGAGCAGTCTTTTCCCTCAAACTTTTGTATTTGGAGTTCTGTTGCAAACAGGAGTTAATCTTGAAACAAGTAGTCAAAGACCTTCTCTTCCCTGCTTAATTACTGATTTGAGAGTACTTGGTTATTTGAGACACAAGATTTTCACAATTCTAAATAAAATTAGTGTATAGCATGACCTTCTCCTGCTTGATACTTTTCATAGATCGCAGCCAGCCTTTATGCAGAGCAGTCTTTCCCAGCCTTCCGTGGTCCTCTCTGGTACAGCTATCCACAACTTCCCAGCTGTCCAGCACCAGGAACTTGCCAAGGCACAATCAGGTCTTGCCTTTCAGCAGACTTCAAATCCTCAGCCCATCCCTATACTGTATGACCATCAGCTGGGCCAGGCATCAGGACTAGGAAGTTCTCAGCTGATTGATACACATCTTCTTCAGGTAAGACTGTGCCTTTAAACCCAGATCCTTTGGGCCTGGATTTAACTTACAAAGAAAAATATCTGTACAAGCTAAATATTCTGTCTCCTGAGTGCTGGGATTAAAGGTATTCACCACCATGCCTGGCTGTGATCTTTCCTCTTAAGATGATAATGTTGATACAAATTGCCTGGGACTTCTTCTCAGTTTTTCTTCTGTTTTTTGGTAAATTTTTCTAGGCAAGAGCAAATCTTACTCAAGCCTCAAATCTTTACTCTGGACAAGTACAGCAGCCTGGTCAGACAAATTTTTATAACACTGCCCAATCCCCCAGTGCTCTCCAGCAGGTAAACTATGGCATGGTAAATTTCCTCACTTTTCTATATTATTCTTTGTATTGATTGTTTTGTTGTTAATTTGACATTTATATAGAACCAAGATAGAGGAGGTGGTTTTCAGATGTACACCGGAATGTCGTGGGAATCCCATTAGGTCTATTGGAAGTGGAAGGCGCTTCCTTGACTCCTGTAACAGCTCCTCCTCCTCCTCACTGCATTCTAGGTTCACTTGGTTTATTTAAGCTGGGTTTATAAGAAAGGAATCCATGCATATGGAATTTTGAAAATCATTTATTAAAGAATATAGTACATTCAGTGTTATAGGTGAAAGAAGACTCTAAGATAGTGCTTTAATCCTGCACAAACATCATGACCAAGAAGCAAGTTGGGGAGGAAAGGGTTTATTCAGCTTACACTTCCATACTGCTGTTCATCACCAAAGGAAGTCAGGACAGGAACTCAGAAAGCAGGAGCTGATGCAGAAGCCATGGAGGGATGTTCTTTACTGGCTTAATATAATGTAGCAGAGTAGCACTAAGGGCAGCATCTTAAATGCCCTAGTATAATTGGACTTTTCAATGGGAAGTGACATTCTGGTAGAAGGCTAGAGGAGAAAAGCAAGCCATTAATCTTTTGCTTGCTTTTGTAAGGATGACAGTAATATCAACTTACTGTCAAGTAAGAGTTGTTTTATATAAACTGAAAAGACCTTTTACTTATAAACACTCAATTTGGTGAAACCTGTAAATAATATAGAAATATTGGTGAAAGGAACTTGAGCGATTTTAAGTGTATATTTTCTGGTATTTGATTTGTGCTCTGAGTATATTCAAAGTTAATACACGGTTTTTTTCACTATAGTTAACATATACAAAACTGTAAATCTTGACCTTGGTGTGATAATGAAAGCACCAAATCCCACATTTCTCCAGACTAGTAAGACAACAGATTGTCCCACCTCTCATACAAGAACAGGTATAGTTAGGGCTGATGGGCTGGGTGTGCTGCTTCATACCTTTAATCCCATCACTTGGAAGACAGAGGCACACGAATTTCTGTGAGTTCAAACCAGTCAGGACTACATAGTGAGACCCTGTCTTAAAGGGGAGAAAGCAGAGCTAGTTACTTAACCTAAAAGATTTGTATATACTATATATATTTGAAAGTATTTTACTTACATTTTTAATTTGATGATCTCTTGGTTGTTGGTATTTATTTAGACACAGGCACACAGTAATTACAAGCAAATGGTTACATTTTCTTTTTGTTTCTTTTTCTAGGTTACAGTACCTTTACCAGCATCCCAGCTTTCCTTGACGAATTTTGGATCTACAGGACAACCTCTGATTGCTTTACCTCAGACACTTCAGCCCCAGTTACAGCACACGACCCCACAAGCACAGGCTCAGAGTTTGAGCCGTCCTGCCCAAGTAAGCCAGCCTTTCCGAGGATTAATCCCTGCTGGAACACAGCATAGCATGATGGCGACCACAGGAAAAGTGAGTGAAGCTTGGTTAGTGCCCATGAGGCTGTATAACTGGTGGGTGTCAGAGATAATAGATCTGTGTGCTTGTTATATCTGTGTTGAAAGGGCTGTAAGATTGCTCATTGGGTAAAGTTGCCACTACCAAGACTCAGTTCAATGCCACGAAGCCACATAGAAGGAGAGAACTCATAATTCAAAAATTGGCCTCCGTATTGAGGGTGATTAAGTGTGCACACACCAAGTACATAAGTAAGATCTAATATAAATCAAACATCAGTTTTTACAACCCCACAGAAAACCTCAAGAGAATGAATGTATGCTTTTATTTTTCCTACATTATTTACTACTTTTCTTATACTTCTTAGTTTTGTCTAATAACAAAGAATTCAGTTTTTTATGGAAGCATTAGACGTTAAATTTCTCAGACCTATCAGGCTGCTTGGTCCTTTGGCTATAGTAAGGTTTTTGTTTTAACCACTTTATAGTTTAACCATCATTAAGCACAACACATTGCTCACAGAATTAGAGGGAATGTTAACTTTATTGTGCCTTTTTTTTCTTCAGATGTCTGAAATGGAACTAAAAGCCTTTGGGAGTGGCATTGATATCAAACCAGGAACACCTCCAATTGGTGGTCGAAGCACCACGCCAACATCTAGTCCATTCAGGTAAGGTGGACATTTAAATCTGCTTAGGACACTACATAATATTTTGAAATTTTTAAAATTCAGTTGTTAAAATCCTTAAGGTGTTGCCAATCCTATGTTAAACAGAAGTTATTAAAACATTTATTTTACTAATTTTATCTAAGATGTTAACACCGTTACTTTTTTTTTCTTTTTTCTTTATTTTGCTCCACATCCCACATCCCCTGCCCTCCCCACCCAGTCTCCACGTGGATGTCCTCACCCCCACCCCACCTGACCTCTAAACTTCCTGGGGCCTCCAGTCTCTTGAGGGTTAGGTGCATCATCTCTGAGTGAACACAGACCTGGCTTTCCTCCACTGTATGTGTGTGAACACCATATTTCAAGAACATTCTGTTGATACAAGTATAGGAACTCTCTCTTACTTTTGCTGTCCTTAATAGTCTTACCATGTTCAGCCACTAAATGTGATGGAAATCCAAACGTAAATGCCTTTAAAATGTAGCAGCAGCATTGTTTACCTGGCACTACTGTACTAACCATGACTTCTTTTCCAAGGGCTACATCAACAAGTCCAAACAGCCAGTCTAGCAAAATGAACAGTGTTGTGTATCAGAAACAGTTCCAGTCAGCCCCCGCCACAGTGCGCATGGCACAGCCGTTTCCTGCACAGTTTGCACCCCAGGTAGGCAGACCCCAGGGGGTGAGTACAGTGCTTGTAATGATGGCTGGTTTGACTAAGGGTGTGGCTTTACAGTCACCATGTAGGTGAGCAGTTACGGTGTGCACCTGGGAATGAAAACTTGTCTGGTTTTAAAAATATGATACTGAAAAATAGATGCAGTAGTAGTTTAGTTTTATAGCAGACATGAGAAATGCTCAAGATCCCCACACGGCTCTGACAGTTTCAATCCTGTTTCTTTTGTCTTTTTGGAAGCAGTTTGATTTTCAGTGCAGGGTCCCCGTGCTTAGGTTTCCAGACCCACCCTCAGGTGGCTTTGGTCCTTATGCTACCTGCACAGTTGAAGAAAGTTTGCGGGAAATAATGTGCAGGCCTGAGTTTCTCCTCCCCTGGCTGAATCATTGGAGACTGGTTAAGATTAGTAAGTCACAAACTAGGATTGGTTCCCAAGGAACACATTTGTTGAGTTACTGTAACTGTACCTTCAGATTATGTTTAGTATAGAAGTGGGCTTTTCTGCAATTGTCCCTTTCTCTCTACCCCTTAGAGTTTCCATCTGAAGTGCCATAGCATGCTTTGCCTAATTTTTCTGTTAAACTTGATAAGCATGGCCCATTTATTCTTTGTCCTTATTAATGGAATGGCACGATCCAAAAACTTCCACTGGCAGAATGGGCACAGATTTACTCTGGGATAAGCCAGCCTGATCTAGTTGGCCTTTTTTTTCCTTTCCTTTTTTTTTTTTTCTTTTTTTCTTTCTTTTTTTTTTTCTTTTTTTTTTTTTTTTTCCTTTTTTCTTTTTTTTTTTTTTTTAACAGTTCAATGTTGTATGTTTTGTTTTTTTTCACTCAGATTCTCTCTCAGCCTAACCTGGTCCCTCCATTGGTAAGAGCCCCACATACTAACACCTTCCCAGCGCCTGTACAGAGGCCACCAATGGCACTGGCCAGTCAGATGCCTCCTCCGCTGACCACAGGCCTCATGAGCCATGCTCGTTTGCCACATGTAGCCAGGGGTCCTTGTGGATCACTGTCTGGAGTCAGAGGTAATCAGGCCCAGGCTGCGTTGAAGGCTGAACAAGATCTGAAGGTTAGTACAGTATTGATGGCCAGCAGAGCAAGAGTCTGTCTCTGAACCCTGTCGGAAATGCCCTGGCCCATAGCCGTGTATCCAGGCATTCGTTGTCTTTACCAGACTTAACCAAGCTAACTGCTTTTTGTTCATCCCAGCCCCCTGTTTGTTTTTGTTTTTGTTTTTTTTCTCCCTTCCATCCTTACCTTTTCCTCCTTTTTATGACCCCTTCCTTTGCCACTATAGTCAGAAAACAAATTAACATTTTAAACTATATTCAAATGGATTGCTTGTGAAATAAGTATCTGAGGGAAATCTGAGTTTGGATACAGTATTTTAAATATTAAAAAAAAGTAATATGGATTGTTATTACCAGTCACCCTGTATTATTTCCCTTTTTTTTTTTTTTCCTACCTTCCTGCCCTCCCTCCCCATCCCAACTTAATACATAATCATGATTTTGTGAACTCTGGAATGGGTAAGACATGTTAGCTACCTTGATTCTTATCCCTTCAGAAATCATTTGAGTAATTTTCATCTTAAACATTCCACATCCTTTTTTTGCATGCCACCTGTGGTGGCCATATTCCAGAATGCAATTATAGATGAACTCAGAAAAGCACTTTGGGATCCTTCATGGTAAAAGGCACAAACAGACATGGGTTTGCTGAGGCCACTAGGAGTCTGTGTGGGGACAGTTTTTAGCATAATTCTCACCCGTCTTCCTATACAGCCAATTTGAGCTTGTTTTTCTAACTACCTAGGGCTGACTTTAAGATTCAAGAGCGGTTTTCTCACCACGTAGATTAGGCTAGAGCAGAGATGAGCTTTGTGCGTATGAGCAGGAGTGTGCACAGTAAGGCTTCACTCTGAGTTAGAGGCATGTTTGTGATAATACTGCTAAAGAAGTCAGTTAACTGACTAAAGTCCCTTCGTGTTTCTAAAGCTTAGGAATCCAATTAAAGGTTACCCTCTAGGAGACTGCCTAGGACCCATTACTCAGTTTTGTTAGGCTGTGTGCCTAGGGTTTCCGTCTGTCTGTTACTACTAAAAAGTGCTTGCACCAAAAGCTTAGCAGATTGTGTAGCCTTCCACTCCCGGCTAATTGCCACTTGATCTTTAAACATTCTTATGTTAAAAAATGACATTAGAACATAATAATATTAGTGGGGTGGGAGAGTATAAATTTCTTATAAACTGTTTTAGTTAGTATAGGTTTACCAGTAGAACATGAAGGAGCTCTTGTGGTTTTTGGTTTTGTTTTGTTTTTTATTATATGCAAAAGGAGTAGAAAGTTAAGTTTAATTGGATATAGTATAGCACTATAATTACAGGTTAATGTAAGTATATTCTTTGGGGCACATTGTCATTGAAACGGATTATTTACCAGCTCAGAATGTGGTAGGAGCTATCAGAACTTAGTGATCAAGTGAAGTCGTAGTTACTAATTTCTGATGCTCTTCCCCTGCAGAAGAGAGCTGTGGGAAGAGGACTCAGCCACAAGACATTTGGTCCTAGGTGTTGGTAATGCCACAATATAAGTGCTTCCTTTTCATTCTATTGTAGACCACATGTTGATAACTAGAAGTTTTAAGTGTTACGTTACATGTATGCTTTCAGACTGTGCAAGCAGCCTCCCCAATAAAGTCTGGTATTAGTGAGCTGTTCCCAAAAGAGAGAGAATCGGCAGCAATGTGTATTTTATTGTTTATAAGAGGGCAGACGCTAGAAAGATGGTGGGGGGTGGCCTTGTTTCAGGTGTTTTGTTTTTTTTAAATCACATAGAATATTTTCAGAGCTAGGAGAAACCTATGCATTAAAAACTGAAAGATCGATGGGGCACAAACTTAGGGAAAACTGATTTTTGTGATTGGTACAAAAATTTGAACTGAGATTGATTTGACAGGCTTTGGTAATGTTAGGTAATGTTGCAGTGCTTTCAGTTTTTGTTTTCTTATTTTTAAAGGCAAAGCAGAGAGCAGAGGTTCTTCAGTCCACGCAGCGGTTCTTCTCTGAACAGCAACAGAACAAACAGATAGGAGGCAAAACCCAGAGAGTGGACAGTGATACAAGTAACCCTGAAACGCTGAGTGACCCTCCTGGCACCTGTCCGGAAAAAGTAGAAGAAAAGCCACCCCCTGCACCCACCATAACCACCAAACCTGTTAGAACTGGACCAATCAAACCTCAGGCCATCAAAACCGAAGAAACAAAATCGTAAAGGCTGTGGTTTATTGGGGATGGGTGGGTAGGGAAAGTGAAGTCAAATAATGCCAGCCAGCAGCCACAGGGGTAAAGTGGTCTGTGACATCATCCTGTGAGACACAAGGGGCATAGAGCATTTACAGTGACAGAGCTGCTGCACAGTGAGGCTCCACAGGCTCGCACCTCCGGTGTAACATTTGCATCTTCAGTTGGTTTGTATACAAGTACGTAAACAGTCTGTAAGTGCATACAGTTTAGTCCTAAGGAGCATGAAACACCAGAAGTAGGAGGAGGAGAGCGATAGATACCACAGAGTAGCTCAGCTGGACACTGGGTGGTCCCATGAATCCATCAGCTGTGGCTCTTCTGCTCCCTTGTGTTCTTTGGATGTGTCTATGGCTCTTCTAGGCTTGAAAGTAAAATGATGCTAACTGGTGCTGGATAGAGGAGCCTTATCTTTTATTACGGCAGCTTGCTATTTTTGTAACATGGTGATTTGGTTGAACACAATAAAGTACAGTAGTAACTGATCTCCCCTCTTCCTGGATGAGTGAGCAGATGATTGAATATTGATGTCAGCATCCTTGAACACACTCAGATGAGCAACATAGAGCTTCTGCTTCTATTTAAAATGATGCTGGGTTTGATTGTGGTCCGAAGCTTTGAAGCACTACTTGGCGTCTCCTTCCTTGGAGGTCTCACCATTTAAACATAACATTTGATAACGTGTTGGTAAGGTGAGGTCTAGCTTGTCTCCACTAGGTCATCTTCATATGAATCCAGTGGGTATACGGTTTTGTTTTAGGGATAGTTCATTTTTTAATGACGGTTTTTAGCTGACATTCATGGAGAGAATGAATCCTTAGAACTGTGCCGCTAGTGAAAGGAAATCCTGTCTAAGAGTGTTTCTTTACAGAGCAGTGTCACACCATCCTTTGGGCCCTCTGCTGGAAACATAGAATCAAGTCTCAAATAATGCCTTTTAAATTGTCTCCTCTAGTATTATAGATGTAGGACAGTACTGTATCATACCTCTGTGAATGTAACATAGCTTGTACCTGCTTTATGATACGTAGTAGTGACCGTGCTTTATCAGAGCTGTTTTTTAATGATGTTGCTCAGAATGTTTTCTTTCCAGATGATGATTGAGAAGCTAATTAAAAAAAAAAACAGAAACAAAAAATGGTGCCAGGTACCACAAGAGTAACAGAACTGTGCTGTTTTCTGGGATTTTGTTTTTTACTTTTTTTTTTTTTTTTTTTTTTTGATAAGAGTGTGCTGGATGTCTCTACAATTTTGTTCAAATGACTGCAGAACCTGGAAAAGCTGTTGCTGCTATTGATGCATAACATACTGCTATTATTGGTCTTTTTATATAAATATAAATATATATACATATATATAATTTGAATTTTTTGGAAACTTTAGCTGTGCTGTCAACTTTGGAAAAACGTATCCCAGTTTACTGTGTTGAGTTGGCATTGTACAGAAATTAACAGCCATATTGGTCTAGAAATGTTGAACTTAATTTTTTTTTCCATTTGTACAGGGGTAACGCACTGTATTAAATATGTAAGGTCTTATCTACGTGGGTTTGATTACAAAAACTAATAAAGTATTCTCTAAATAATGAGTCTTGGAACTTCTAATCTATTCCAAAGTCGGAAGCAAGGCTTGTTAGTGTACCAAAGGTCCTAGCCGTTATCCAAAGAGTTAGGGACTGCCCTGAGGTCAAGAAGCTTAAAGCTCACTCAGTCAGAGGTGGTGTTGAGGGTAATAGTTACAGTTTCTGTTCTTGGGATGATCAAACTTTGATGGCAAGATGGCAGCAGGATGATCAGGAGTTAAAGGCCATTCTCATCTAGGTAGTAAGTTTGAGGCCCATCTGTATGTGTGTGAGACCTTGTCTTGGAGAAAACCTAGGGAGACACGTGTGGTAGTGCACGGCTGTAATCCCAGCACTCGGGAGGCAGGGGCAGGCAGCTCTGTAATCCCAGCACTCGGGAGGCAGAGGCAGGCAGCTCTCTTGAGTTCCAGGCCATTCAGTGAACTCCAGGACAGCCAGGCCTACACACAGAAATCGGGGTCGGGGGCAGCCTAGAACTGGAGAGTCAGATAAAAAAAATCTAAGATTGCTCTTGGTTTAAACTGCCAAATAGAAAAAATGTCTTACCATTCTTGGATAAAAATGGAAGGACCAGAAGTGGACCTGAATGTGTATTTCTCAGTATTTTCATTAGCATGTTCACAGTCATTAACGTTAATTACTGAGTTGGCAAAGCTGAGGGAGATTTTAATTGTTTATCCCTATATGTGGAACATAAAGGCTTCTAGAGAATTTTAGCAGAACTAACCACTGAATAATATATGTATCACTGAGTCAATATATTGTGGTTTCTAAACATTCAAGGACATTGGCTAAGCTTTTTAGGTCTGTGGTTTTCTGAATGTTGTGGCTTATTCTAGAGAATAATCAGGAGAAGGTGATGACAGGGTCAGAACCCCTGTTAAGAGGGTTTTGTCACATTGGCCTTCTTACTAAGTCACTGTCGCCCAACTGTTTTGTATATTCTAACCTTAAGTTCCTAAGTTTTAGGTCATAGAAGATGAAAAGCCTGTATAGCTTACAGTGTGTGTCTCTGCATGCATGTACATACTACTACACTGTGCTAAAATAAAACACCACTGATACTTCTGCCTTGTCTGCAATGGAAAATGGTAACAAAAGCCTGTCCAATGGAAGTAAGGAAATTTATAAATTGGCCTGTGGGTCACCACAGGAGTCCACTACTACTGGAAATTATGTATTTACATTACAGTTCATAACCGTAGCAAAATTACAGCTATAAAGTAGCGACAAAGTACTTTTATGGTTGGAGGTCATCACAACATGAGGAAATGTATTAAAGGTTGTATCATCAGGAAGGTTGAGAGCCACTGGTGTGAGTGCCACTTACGGTCCTTAACTGTAAAAGGGGGTCTGGGGCTTTTCACTCAGGTAGTGGTGAAAGTGGTGGATAAGGCAAGGGTAGGTACAGTTTTTAAAGTTCTTTTCATGTCAATCCTGGGCTAGAGATGAGATCTGAAAGGCTGAGTGAGACTGTATTGTATGCTTGTGAGTTAGGAGCACCAGAATGGAACGTGTTTAGGTAGGTGTTCTAATAGTTCAGTCACTGGTTTGTTGGGGTTTTTCCCACTTGTGTTGTCATCGTGCATTATGTATTCAGTTGGTAAAAAATGTAGTGGTTCAAAATAACAAGTATCCAGGTTCTTTTGGGTCAAGAACGTGTTGCTTTGGTGTGGTGCCTTTGACTTGAGGCCCTCAAGGTGAATTGTACTGCAAAGTTTCAGATGTGGAGAGGTAGCAACTCTCCCACATCTCCATGAATGTGAATCAGCCAGGTCTGAGAGAGAGTCGAGCACAGTAAGGCACAGGCAAGGAACATAAATAGTGGGCAATTGGAAGTGAAGAGTCACTTTCAGGGCTTAAAGCAAAGGGGAAAAGATAAAGGAGACTCAGCTACACCCAATCCTGGGCCTCTGCTGAAATGGAACTAAAGATGAGTTCGTCTCCCTAGCTCACTGGTGCCATCTTAGATGTTGCAGTCTCACAGTGTTGGATCTGCACCTTTAATCCAGACCCCATAACCTGAGTCATGTAACACCACTTGGAGCTCTTGGTTTAAGCAGTCTACTGTGACTTCACAGCTACCATGGTACCTGGCTTAACATTTTGTCAAGTACATTATGTCACACATACATACATACATACATACATACATACATACATACATACCATGTAGAACAATGCCGTCCATCAGAGGTAATAACAGGTCTTTGTTCTGAGGATTGATTGACCCCAGATTTCTCAGGGTTGCTCAAAAGATGGTCCTTTGTTCCTCCTCCCATCACCATCCCTTTTCATGACAGCTGTCTCCTTAGCTCTCAACCGTGTCTTGAAAAAACAAAAGTTAAAAAAAAAAATGCCATCATGTTCAGATATCCATATGTCAGCTTCCCTTTCTGAGCAAGAACAGAAGCCTCGGCCTTTCTATATCAGTAGACTCCAAAGTCCCCACCTTACTCTAAATCCATCTGTCTAAGGGAATGGCCTCCCTGGAAGTCACTGCAGCAAGATTTGTGCTTGCACTGCAGAAGCAGCATTGTCTACCTGGGAACTGCAGCCCAGCCTCTGAAATGAACCATGAACACCAGAGTGGATGCCAGAGGTGGGCTGTGACAGGTACCAGTCACTCCTAGAACAGTCTGCTTTGGACTGCTTTCTGCATATACCCTCAGAGGCCCTTTAGCACAGCAACTTCCCTGGTATTTCTTACAGACACATCATGTTGGCAGAGTGCATCTCTATAAAGGGACACCCAACTTGGTTGTCAGGGCTCAGTTGATGGGAGCAGCTTAAGAGGAGTTGAGACACTGGCAAGAATTCTGTCCAGCAGCCATCAAGGTAGCAGAGGGCTGGAAAGAGGCAGGACTATTCCAAGCAACCCCTTCTTTTCTGGTTAGTTTGAATCTAGCGGAGGAAACAATTGTTTATTCCTCCAACAAGTAAACAAAGCAAGGATAAATAGAAGCATCTGTCCATCTCAACAAAGAAGGGAATAACTTGCTGACTTGTGTATTTGTCTTGTTCTCCTTTGCTTTCATCTTTCTTCCTATATCCTTTCCCTCTTTTCCTATCTGCTGTTCTTTTCAAGTTCCTAGTCTGTCCAATAACTACTTGAGCTCTTTTCTCTCTTTAGTGTGGGTATCATTGTTTGTATTTAAATGTCTGGCTTGCTTTTTCAGTTCACATGTTACAGTGGTCCATTCTGAATAATAATGAAACCTCAAAGGAAGATATGGGATATGAAAATGCCAAGGATGGGATATACATATAAAAGGCTTAATGAGGCTGAGACAATGAAGGGTCCTTTTATTTAAAAGGGTGGGGGGGGGGGCTAGGATTGTGAAAAGAGGAGGTACCCAGAAGTACCTACCTCCTCCTGGGGAACTTGTGCTGGAAGGGATGTTACTTCCTCTAGGGGGGCTAGGTGGGAGGAAGAGGTTTAAAAGGAAAGGGAGGGTGTGCCAGACTGCAGTGGGGGGAGGGGGAATACAAGCACTACATTGCATAGTTGTATGAAACAAGGGGGAAGCTTTAGTTAAAAAGATTCCGTATGAAACCAAAAATGATATCCAACCCATTTGAACAAATTACAAGGAGACAGTACATTTGTAAAGGGAAAAAGAAAAGGCAAAAATCATCCCTCCAGAAGTTCAAGATCTGAATCTAAATATTGAATGAGTGAAATGTCAACTCAAGAATTCAGCCTGATTTAGGAGCTGATCCATGACTACAACAAGGAGACAAGGAGTCAGTGGCTGTGGCCTAGAGAGATGTGAATGAGAAATATGTCAGATTTGGGGGGTGGGGGGGAGATTAATCATGGAAATGGAAGGCTCAGAAAATCAAGTTTAAAAGTCAGTGGATCTCCTGGCTGGGGTAGTGTATGCCTTTAATCCCAGCATTTCTGAGGCAGAGGCAAATGGATCAAAAGTCTAAGGCTGGCCTGTTCTACAAAGTTAGTTCTAGGACAGCCAGAGGTATACACAGAGAAACCCTGTCTCTAAAACAAAAACCCTCAATGGATCAAGTAGGAGAAGGACACGGGTAAAGTGTCATTGTGCTAGCAATAAAGGAAAATTATAACTGCAACTTTCAAGACCATGACTGAGAGAGATCAAGCCTGAGTCTTTGGTATAGAAGAAAAACGTATTCAGCGAAATAGTAGCAGAAAATCCCTCAAATCTAGGAAAAGATGAATACTAAGAGGCATTAAAACCCCAAATAGGGACCAATGAGATGGCTCAACAGTTAACACTGGCTACTCTTCCAGAGATCCTGAGTTCAATTCCCAGCAACCACATGGCGGCTTACAAACATCTATAAAGGGATAAGATGCCTTCTTCTGACATGTAGATATACATGCAGATAGAGCACTCTTACATTTAAAAGTATATATAGACTAGGGGGCTGGAGAGATGTCTCAGTGTTTAAGAGTACTGTCTGCTCTTTGAGAGGTCCTGAGTTCCCAGCAACCACATGGTGGCTCACAACCATCTGTAATGGGATCTTCTGGCATGCAGGCATATATGCAGATAGAGCCTCATATATAAAATAAAAAAATAAATAAAATCTTTTAAAAATAGACTAAAGAAATAGACTCTCCTTGTCACACAATTAAAATTCTGTTGTAGCTCTGATAATAGAATGCTGCAAAGAGAAGCAATAAGCTAAAAAGGCAAATTCACTAGAATTACATGAGTGGAAACCCTAAAAGTCAAGGACATGTAGAATAATTGATTTTAAGCTCTAAGAATAAATAGCTGACAAACTTATTCAACAAAGGTATCTTGGAGTCTTTAGAAAATAAGGAAATTCCAAGAGAAAGACAAATTAAAGCAGCCCTTGACACTAAAACAGCATACAGGAGAGGCACTTGCTGGAAACCTATGCACAGAGGAGGAATTCGCGCTCAGAAAGGAAAGATCTCATGAGAAGAATAGCCATAAGAATTAGAAAATAATCAAACAACAAATTGGTAAAGCCAGTATTTTAGTCAGGGTTCTTTAAATGAACAGAACTAAGAAAATGAATAAGTAAATATATATTCATGTATGTGGGATTTATTAGACTGGCTCACAGGGTGTGTCACCATGCAAAGGCTAAGAATTTCATAGGTGTTCAGCCTACAGGCAGGACATCTCAGCCATCCCAATCTGGCTTTGGAGTCCTGGAGGAGTTCTGAAGAGCTCCTGTCTTCAGTGTGTTCTGGAATCCTGAAGCTGGGTTTACTACTGGCAGCACCCACATAGACGAACTTGCCAGCGAGGATGGGGGCAAGCACAGTCTGGATGGACTCCATGACTTTAACAGGAAAACATGAAGTTGGGAGGTGGGTTGGGTCTGGGAGGAGATGGGGGGAGTAGTAGAGATGAATAGGATTTTTAAAAAATGTACATGTGTATGAAATTCTCAAAAAAATAATAAAAATGTTTTAACCAAGAGTTGATCTTTGAAATGGTGAACAATATTAGTAAACTCTTAACTAAATAAATAAAAGTCATCAATACAATTAAGAAATAAACATAAAAGACATCAGGATAAGAGGGGAGGAAAGGAGACTATTTAAAAGAGCTTCAGAAACCCACAGCAAGGAAGAAGGAGAAGAAAGGAGGAGGAGGAGGAGGAGGAGGAGAAGCTGCTGTTGTTGAAAACTTGAGAGAAACATGAGAGAGATGTACCAGAGAGAAGAAAGTGAACAGAACACAGCCCCAGCCAGCAGGCTCCCAGAATGCAGGAAGGGAACAGAAATCTCATTTAAAGGGTAAGCCGCTCAGCCTTGTGCAGTTCACCAGAGAGGCCATAGCTCTAAATCCTCCTCAAACACAGTTGCAGAGTGCTCTGACTGGCAGAATAATCAACAGTGGAAAGTTCTTGCTCCAAAGGCTGTGGCCAGGGGTCAGCTTGAAAGACAGCCTATTGCTTCGAATTGAGCTATCCTAAGGACTTGAGACCAGAGAACAGTCTGCGTGAGACAGCTCGGGAAACAGCTGGGGGTGAGGGGTGCTGGGCAATGACAAAGTGGGGAAGTAGAAGTCATAGGAAGTTAATCCATTTCTGCAAGCGCAATGTCTAGGTCCCACCCTCAGTGCCTGGGATAAGACCTCATCCACTGAGAAAACTGCAGACTGATCATCCAGAGCCTGACGTTAGCCCGTGGATCAGCAACTGGCGCCAGAGAACTCCGAAGCGGGTCATGTGACATCCTTAGGCACATCCCTCTAGAAGGGTTAATTCGTGCTTGGTGGGTTTTGAAACTACAAAGAAAAGTGTGTCCATCCATATTTTGGTACTGTAATTGTTTCTCACCCTCCCCCTCACCCTCCCCCTCCCCCTCCCCTCCCCCTCTCCTCCCTCTCCCTCTCCCTCTCCCTCTCCCAAACCCCCAGGTGAAATGTTAGCTACTGCTTGTGCCCTACAGAGGAAATCTACAGGAGGAAAGGGAGGCCCAGCCCAGACCATACGCTGCAAAGCTGTGTGACCAGCAGAGGTCAGTAGTACATAAAGAAGGGAAGCTACTAAGGGCGAAGCCTGTCGAGGCCTCTGTTGATTATGTGTTTACCCAATATAGGCGAACGACAGCATGAATACCAAATTCAACTGACCCTCTTCCCCGCCCCACCACCATCACCTTGAATACAGAAGTAATCCCGACGTTTCATCTGTTATTCTTTTTGTCCCTTGAGTTTAAGATTTATTTTTATTTCATGTGCATACAAGCTTGCCTGCATGTATGTATGTGAATATTGTGTCCGCCTGGTGCCCCAAGAGATCCTGGAACTGGAGTTACAAGCAGTGTGCGGCTTTATGGGTTCTGGGAACCAAACATTGATCCCCTGGCAAAAGCAGCAAGAGCTTTAATCACTGAACACCCCTCTCTCTGTCTCTGTCTCTCTGTCTGTCTGTCTCTGTCTGTGTCTGTCTGTCTCTCTCTCTCTCTCTCTCTCTCTCTCTGTGTGTGTGTGTGTGTGTGTGTGTGTGTGTGTGTGTGTGTGTGTGTGTGTGTGTTTGAGGAAGGATTTCTCTGTGTAGCCCTAGCTGTCCTGGAACTTGCTAAGTAGACTTGTGTGGCTTCCAACTCAAAGATCCACCTGCCTCTACCTCCTCAGAGCAGGGATTAAAAGTGTGCACTACCAACCTGGTGTGAACCGTCTCTTAAGCACCCTGTTATCATCATCATCATCGCCGCCACCGCCACCATAATATTTTAAAGACTCTTATGTTTTCTTTCTATTCATCTTTATACATTTGTCTACTCGTTAGTAGGCAAACGTTTAGTTGTTGTTGTTTGGGGGGGGGGCTTTTTGGCCTTCTGTTTTCACACTTTCCCTTTATGCTTTTAGTACTATTACAGTCTTGCCCCACTCTAGGCTTTTAAAACTTTGTGGGTTTTTCCCCCCTTCTTACATTCATGTAATTGGGGTTATGGACTTCTCTCATTATTGGGGATTTTACATTCTTTTTTGATGTCTTGAGCTTTTTCCTCTCCTTCAGAGCTTTCTGTTCTGTCTCTTCTCACATGTTTGCTTCATTTCTTTCCCCTCTCCCTGCCAGGCTCCTTTATGTTGTCCATGTGTGCTTCCATGTCATGTACACTTTGACGTTGTTGCTTTTGAAGCCAGTTGATTCCTCTATTCTGCTGCGGGAGGTTTACCCCTCAAGAGTAGAGCAGGCTACTCCGTAAGAAAAATACACAAAGAAAATTGGAGGGGATAACCAGACCAACAAGGAGGAGGAAGGGAAGGAGGGGAGAGAGGGAGAGAGAGGAGGAGGAGGAGGAGGAGGAGGAGGAGGAGGAGGAGGAGAAGAAGAAGAAGAAGAAGAAGAAGAAGAAGAACAAGAACAAGAACAAGAACAAGAACAAGAAGAACAAGAAGAACAAGAACAAGAAGAAGAACAAGAAGAAGAACAAGAAGAACAAGAACAAGAAGAACAAGAAGAAGAAGAACAAGAAGAAGAACAAGAGGAAGAAGAAGAAGAACAAGAAGAACAAGAAGAAGAAGAACAAGAAGAAGAACAAGAAGAACAAGAACAAGAAGAACAAGAACAAGAAGAACAAGAAGAACAAGAACAAGAAGAAGAGGAGGAGGAGGAGGAGGAGGAGGAGGAGGAAGGAAGGAAGGAAGGAAGGATGGATAGATAGATAGTGTGGCTGGAGAGATGATCCAATGGTTAAGAGCACTGACTGCTCTTCCAGAGGCCCTGAGTTCAATTCCCAGGAACCACAGAATGACTCACAACCACCTGTAATGAGATCTGATGCCCTCTTATGGAGTGTCTGAGGACAGCTACAGTGTAGTCATATATATATATGGGTACTGACATCTCCAATACACTGGGGTGTTCCACTCAAACTAGGCTTCACCAATAGCCTCTCATAGGCTCTCTTTATGGTGACAAGCCTCAAATCCTTTGCATGACCCCTTCAGTCCTGGGCCATCAACTACAGCTGAGGCTATACCTTCACCAGTGGCCTTCCATGACCTCTCAAAGTGCCAAGCCTCAGCTGTTCTTCATGACACCTTCATGCCTTCAAAACCAGTACCACCTGGGTGATTCGTACACATTACCAAGTCCAGCTGCACCACGAGGTACAACCTTGGCTATCTCTGGAACACAGCTTCTTTGTGCTCCCAGAAAACAATTCCCAGAAGATTTTACCTCGGTGATGCTGGCCTCTTCATAATCACTGCTAATTCCTTAGCTCCAGCTAACCAGCATCAATTGTCCCAGTAGTTCCTTCCATTCTTAACTCTAGAGCCAGAGCCACATGGCTGAAGCTGCCGAGTTCTGCTGCTTACAGGAACTAGAGCATGATCCCCTTGTACTATTACATTATCACTGGCTTTATGTTTTCCAAATCCTTCACTGCCTAAGCTTGGCTATCCTGGTTCTTGCCCTGTAGATTGACCTTGAATGCAGAGATCAGCATGCCTGTCTCCTGGGGATTAAAGGTGTGTACCACCATGCCTGAATCTAAATTCAGCTGGGTAGGATCTTGCCCCAAGGTCCCACTCCCTTAATCTGTTATTTCCTAGGACACAGGATTTTGCTCCATTTCACTTCCTGGTATGCCTTTAATACTCAGACCATATATTTTATATTTTGCCTTTCTAAGCTTGTTCAAACTTCTCCTTGTGAGATTTAACCAGAGAACAGTCTCTGCTGGGCTTTTTTTGAAACTTCCTTTGTCAATGCAATTAATGCAATTAATCCAAGTCTCTTCACCTTAGCCTCAGGCAGACTTTTCAGACAAGAGCAAAAAGTAGCCACATTCTTCACCAAAATACCACAAAAACAGTCTTTATGCCACATACTGAAATGCTTCTCCTTTGAAATCTCTTGGGCCAGGTCAACACAGTTCAAATTACTCCCATAAACAAAGTCTTCCATATTCCTACTAGGATGACCCATTAAGCCCCATTCAAAGCATTCCACTGAGTTCCAAATCCAAAGTCCAAAAATCCACATTCTTTCAAATAAAAGCATGGTCAGGCCCATCACAGCAATACCCCACTCCCAGTACCAACTTCTGTATTGGGTTTTACTGCTGTGAACAGACACCATGACCAAGGCAAGTCTTATAAAAAACAACATTTAATTGGGGCTGGCTTACAGGTTCAGAGGTTCAGTCCATTATCATCAAGGTGGGAGCATGGCAGTATCCAGGCAGGCATGGCACAGGCAGAACTGAGAGTTCTATGTCTTCATCCAAAGGCTGCTAGTGGAAGACTGACTTCCAGGCAACTAGGGTGAGGATCTTATGCCCACACCCTCAGTGACATACCCATTCCACCAGGTCACACCTATTCCAACAAGGCCACACCTCCAGATGATGCCACTCCCTGGTCCAAGGATATACAAACCATCACTATATATATATAAATATATATATATATATATATATATATATATATATATATATACACACACATATATCTTTTAAAAAATCTTTTAAAAAATGAATAGTAACCTTAAAGTGGATACAAACAAGCAGATGAATGAAGTCAGACATCAACCCAAGACCGGGAGAGGAAAGCCAGAAACACAGAGGAAGTCAGGAAGATGGGTGATAAAAATCAGCAATGTGCATGAAAAGTCAGAAACAGAACAGAAAAACTCAAGTGATGAAATGGAAACATTTGTTGTAAAAAAAAAAAAAATGAAACGGCATTGCAAAACAAGAAATTAAAAACACAGCAAAGCAAACAAACCACTGCCGACAACAACCAAAAACATGGCAGAGCAAGTCACCAACTGAGTCAGTCAAGCAGAAGACAGAATATCAGGGATGGGGGGATACTAAATTCAAACTTCCATAAAGAAAGAAAGAACATAGCAAGAACTCTGAAATATGATCCAGAGGCCAAACCTGAGAACTGTTGGAGTAGAAGAAGCTGAGATAAAAGCTAAAGGCTGAGAGGATCTGGTCACCGAGGTTATAGCAGGAAATTCCTCAAATCTAGAGAAGAATCGGGCATCTGAATCCAACACTAGAATCATTCTGACTCTCCAGGAGACATGACTGGAGAAGAACCTGTCCATAACATATTGTCTTCAGGATACTGAAAATGCAAAACAAAGGACAGTACTAAAAGATGTAATGGAAAAATGTTAGCTTAGGTACAAAGGCAAATGCAATGGAAGAATACATTTTTCATCAGCAACTCTGAAAGCCAGGAAAGTATGACATTCTTTTTTTATTCTCTCTCTTTTTATTTCCTCTCTCCCTCTCCTTCTCCTTCTCCTTCTCCCTCCCTCCTCTCCCCTCCCCCCAGTGTGTGTGTGTGTGTGTGTGTGTGTGTGTGTGTGTGTACATGGAGGCCAGAGGTAAGCATCAGCTATCTTCCTTAGTTGCCCTTTACCCTATTTGTTGCTTAGTTTGAGATTATGCAGCTTGCCCTGGCTGGCCTGTTTTTACAGACATCTGCCTGCTACTGCCTCCCCGGTACTGGGAATGCAGAAGTGGACCACCACGTCTGGCTTTCATGTTAGTTTTTAAGATAAGATCTCTCTGAATCTGGCTCTCACTTGATTCTGCTACTGGTTAGCCAACAGGCCCCTGGGATCTGACTGTCTCCCCACCCAACGCCCAACACTGGCATTCCAGACCCATGCTACTGTGCCCAGCTTTTAAGCGGGTGCTGGGATCCTAACTCAGGTCCTGACGCTTGATGGAACTAGATGGTGAGTTCCGACAAAACCATGCCCTGCAACAGGTCTCTAGGCGATGGAGGCCAGAGGGTAAGGAGTTCAAGGCCATCCTCTGGCACAACCTTATCTAATGGGAACAGTAATGGGCATCAAGCCAGGACAGCTGTTTGACAAAGATCCAGCAAAGCTAAGTGGAGTGACGCAATCATTATCCTTCGGTCTTTCATTTTCCATCTTCTTCTCCACATGTTGCACGCCAAGGGGCTGTTAATATTTGTTCAGCTTGAGATGTTGGATTGATGGAAATTTTCTTAGGAATCATTTACACCCCCTCCCAGGAGTACCGTTCCTAAGCTTTCCCAGGAAAGTCCTGTGCATACTACCACTCCCTCTCTTAGGGAGATATATCCTTATCTGGCCCTACTTGAAGGTTTTCCTTGCTCCTGAAGATTGTAATTCAAAAGTAAAGACAACAGAGACCTCCTTACAAGGCTCTGACTCCAACGTGCTCTTGGAACATCTGCCTTGTGCTCACTCAGGAACAAGACAATCAGAACAAGGTAACCTTAAAAAGGTAAACAAGAGTCAGTGGGCTAGAGGAGTTGGCAGCAGATGAGACTGAAACTCTTCCTAATCTACACTGTGAGCATTACGAGTTGATAACGCACTACTTGGGACATGACAATGTGCCCAGGCTGGCTTGGAGATTTTCTTCTGTCAAATTCCCTTGAAACCACAAGATTTGTAAATACTGGGTTATTCTTAAGCGTGGGGTTGATGTGGGAAAATGATTGTAAAAGACAGTGCTGTTCTGTCAGTGTTTATCAATGATGACTAACTTATGGTCAATAGTAAGTTAAAACCCATGTCTGGGGACAAAAAAAAAATGATATGACCTATGTTTTGGAACAACATAAATCTATCCCTGCCTACTGAGTTCTGTATAAACAGAGCACCCTGTCTGCCAGTTAGGCAGGCTGCAAGACTCCCAGAATCCAGTGCCTGACTCTCCTTCCTCCCTGACTCCACATCTCCTCTGCAGGACCTGACATTGCTGGAGCTAGCCATGGTAATACTCATCTACATATTGAATTTGAAGTCAGCCTATTGAATCTGAGGCCAGCCCAGTCAGGTCTGACCCTGTCAAATAAAAAGAAAAAAGATGAAGTAAATACAGAAAGAAGGCTAGGAGGAAAGATGGAGAACTCAGCCCAATTGCTTTGCCTTTCTGAAATCTGCATACAGTAATTGCTTCTGACTCCTTCAGCCAAATGCAAATTAAAACCAAAAAAAAAAAATCCATGCTTTGGAAACCTTTCACATCGTAGATATATGTAGGCACTTGGAAAATCACCTGGCTAAAAGACACAGACACAGACACAGACAGAAACACAAATGCTAGTTAAGATTCGGATTCAAGGGGGTGGGAACTTAGCTCAGTGGTAGGACACTTGCCTGGTGATCATAAGGCCCTGAGTCTAAGTCTTGTCTTAAAAAAACAAAACAAAAAAGATGAAATTTCAAGATCCTGCCTGGCTCAGCTTAAGTAGTCATTGGGGTCCCGTGTGTTCGGTTTTGCTAAGTTCTTGAGATAAAGGGACGAAGCTGGGCTCCTGTTTCCCAACATGTATAAGGTTGTGTTTGGGGGACACCAGACTGATCCATGACAGTATAGGAGTAGAAATACCTGCATCCACTCGTACACATATTCATAGCATCATTCCTACATCCCTTCCTGCCTGGGCTGAGCATATCTTATATTCAAGCTTTCATTTAAGCATTTTTAAGACTGGAGGGAGAGTTAATAAAGGAGGGATTTTTTTTTTTTTTTTACAAATATTTTCTCAGTCTTTACAACTACCCTAGGAGTAAGTAAAAATTCTCTGGCAGATAGGAAAATCAAAACCCAGAGGTTAAGTTACTTGCCCAAGATCACTTGGCTCAGAAGAGGAAGCTGGGAATCCAAGTGTTAACACTTCAGAGCCCAAAGCACCTGGCACCCCAGCAGGTTGGCCTAGAGCTTGTTGTGTAGATCAGGCTGGCCTAGACCTTACAGAGATCTGCCTACCTCTGCTTCCTAAGTCTGGCAAAGGTAATTTTAGGCAGAGGAAGAAGCACTGATTATTTTAGCTCTGGGAAGACAGATGTTCGTGAACCTGTTTTTTAATGTGTACTCGAGAGCTACAGGTCAAGATGTTGGCCAGGCCAGTTCCCCATGGTCTAAGCTGGTGCCTTCCCTAATGCCCAAGTAACATACATACAGTGTCCTTCTCTGTGCAGGAACCCAGCCTCTCTCTGAAGCAAAAATGGGTGCATTTTGCAACTGGTAGACTCCATTGGTAGAGAACATTCATGTCAGCTGCTGCGTGCTTCAGGTGCAAATAAATTCTATCAACTCGAGTTCCGGAGAGAGAGAGAGACTCACTCTAGGAAGATAAAAGAGTAAAGGAGATGAAGATGTTGGTCATCTGTTGGCTCGTTCCTTCTCTGAGGAGATAGAGCTGTTCTGTGGGTACCGAATGCAATGGTAGCATTTTTTAGCAAAGCCACTAAGTGTGGAAATGGCCATCTACCAGCAGATCTGAGATTCGGAGGTGAGTTCATTGTTTGTTTCCACAGGAACCAACCTGTTCAGCCAGAAGCCCAGGCTGTTGAACTCAGGCTGTTGAAATTCACACTGTGACATTAGCAGTGTGGCCACTGGAGTGGGGCACTGTGTACAGTCTCTCCTGTCCCTTAAGGAAAGACAAAGCAGGATGGCAGGACCTGCAGGTTGTTTGCCTGTGCTGTAGGGAAAGCTGGTATTTCTGACATCAGATAGGCATTGGTTCAGGTCCCATACATCCTCCCTAGTTTCTCTCCTGGTCAGTTGCCCCATTTCTCTTGTGGCAATTATGATACAGGAGAAGTGGTGGCTATCAGGTAAACCCGTGGGAAAGGCTGCCCTGTAGCACCTGGCACTGCCCAATGAGTATGCCGGTACTTCTGTTACCAGTGCCAACTCTCTGGTGTCTAAGTTCCATGGGCATTGGTGTAAATGACCTAACCCTGGCCCTCGGCTTTACCTTAGCCCTTTCCCATCCTTCAGACAGCACGGGCTCTGGGAAGACAGGTCTTCAAGCTCCAAAGAACCCCGGGAGGAAATACTGTTCCCCTGGATTGGCACCGATAGTTGAGAAGCCTCATGAGACAGGGCCACTGAGCAACCTAGGGAGACTCCGTTCTCTTCTTCAAGCCCGTTTCCTCTCCCTTACCAGGGCCACTTACGGCTGGCCTGCTTCTTCATTTAGTGGTTGCAATAAGCACATGTGAATTGTTTAAATGGTCCGTGAGACCGCGGCCCCTCCCTCATCCAGGTTTGAAGAAATATCTGCCTCTTGACAGATGTGGCAATGAGAGCCCTGTTCAGGGCAGAGCAAGCTGGACCCAGCTGAGTGGCCTGACACCCAGCACCCATTTCCTGCTTCCCAGGTGCAGTGTATCTAAAACCCTCCATTGGGCCGAGTGAAGCTGTGGTTCAGAGAAACTCTATGGACAAGCTTGACTTCCAGAACATTGACCTGGTCTCTGAGATCAACAAGCGTAGGAAAGCCATGGCCACAAGGTACCCATAGGTTCTTTAGCTTGCTTGTCAGGTAGGCAGGAGAAGGGCAGCTCAGCCTCAGCTAGTTTGGCAGAAGCTGTAGGAAGTAGGGATGCTGTGAATCTACTCATCCGCTGCCTTCTTAGCTGCACCTGAGAGGCAAAGCTGACGAGTTTCTACCCGCTGTGAGGGGCAGAACGTCTTCACAGTCCCTACTGAGAAGAGGTGATGGTATTCTGTGAGTCTAGCCCTAGTGTTGATGGTGGAGTGAGTTTCAAATTGTTGTGGGCAGGGGATCATGTTTATTTATTTATTTTACTTTAAATTGTATTGTTTTTACATCCATATGTGCGTGTGTGCACCTGCTTGTCTGTCTGTCTGTCTGTTGGTCTGTTCTTCAGTCTGTCTGTCTCTACCTATATTCTGGGGATTGAACTCAGGTCTTCAGGTCTGTGTGGTCAGCCCTATATCCCACTAAGTCACCTCGTCTTTGATGACGTGATAGAAGTGTTTCAGCTCTAAGACTCTTCATCTGCCGAGGACCAATCTTCTGACGGTAGGTTTGGCACATAAAATACAGAAACCTCGGTTGAATTTGAGTTTTAAGTAAGTTTTTAAGTTTAAATACATCTGTGTGATATACTACAAATTGGCCATTTATCTGAATTATATATTTAACTAGGCACCCTGTTTTGGTCTGTTTGGTTTTTTGTTTTTGTTTTTAAGAATTGTTTATTTATTTTATGTATATGAATACACTGTAGCTGTCTTGAGACACATCAGAAGAGGGTATCAGATCCCATTACAGATGGTCATGAGCCACCATGTGGTTGCTGGGAATTGAACTCAGGACCTTTGAAAGAGCAGTCAGTGCTCTTAACCACTGAGCCATCTCTCCATCTCCAGCCCCGGTGTTTGGTTGATGTTGGTTTTTTTTTTTTTTTTTTTTTTTTTTTTTTTTTTGGACACAGGGTTTTACTATGTAGCTTTGGCTGTCCTGGAACTCACTATGTAGACCAGGCTGGCCTCAAACTCACAGAGATCCCCCTGCCTCTACCTCCTGTGTGCCCCCACACCCAGCTCTCCCTGAAGTTTCATTTACTTCATTTGGTATGCCTCTGATGTCAGCTTTGGGGATAGAATCTCTGTGGAGAATGGTGGGACTCTACTGAAATTGTCACCCAGCTAGGCACAGTAGAGCACAGTAGGCCTCACTGTGTTGAGGCACAGTCAGGTTTTTTAGGCAAGGAACAGAAAGAGTCCTTTGTTTCTAGCAAATGATACCATGGCAGTTTCTTTAATGGGTTTAGAAGTTGTATGACCCTTAAAGGAGAGGTGATCTAAAAAAAGAAAATTCTTCCAAGAGCCCTCAGGTTGAAATAATTTGGATATGGCAAAAGGCAGTGCTAACTCCTTGACAGTTAGAAACCTGGACATCCTATTCTTGTTAAATCTTACAAGCTAACTGGCCAGAGGAGCAGACATTATTACGTTAGAAGATGGCCTTCTGTATAGTATTGCTCTCAGTGCTCCCAGTCTGAGAACTCACTCTCACTACCCACCAGCTCCACTCGAGTCCTCTCAACAACAGGAGGGAGTTGTCTTATTGGGAGTGGGTACCCAAGTTCCAATCAGTAATAGCTCAATATGCCAATCCCATGCCATTGTGTGGGTTAGCCCGGACCTGAGAGTGACAGGAAAGCCCTAGTACACCTCAGTAGAGGAAGAGAAACCCTCACAGGTTGTAAGAGGGGAAAGTCAGGCAGAAGGGAGATGAACTTTAAATGACCTTGAGGGAGGATGGGTCCTGAGGACTAAGGAAGCCAAGTGGAGACTCAGTAAGGGCAGCCTGGTGGCGAAGAGAAAAGAAAGCAAAGAGATTGCTTTTATCATCAGAGACTCTTCTAAGGATGAAGAGAGTGAATTGTACCCCATTGGTTCTCGGTGACCAACAGGGACTAGTAAGTCCATTCCAAGGATGGCAGACTCTGAATTATCTCATTTTTACAAGTGGGTAGCTATGAAGGTATGAACAAAGGATGTCCTGTAAAACTGTAAAATATTAAGTAGTTCTCTCTGGTATTAGCATCTTGGATTGCTCTCTCTCTCTTTCTCTCTCTCTCTCTCTCTCTGTCCCTCTCTCTCTCCCTTCTTTTCTCCCTCTCCCTCCCTCCCTCTCTCCTCCTTTCTCTTTCCCTCTCTTCCTTGCTCCCTCCCTTAAAAACAACCTTTGTATTTCTGCGTGTGCCCCCCCAACCCCACATGCACCCAAATCATGATGTTCATGAGGACATCAGAGGACAACTTTCAGGTGGTAGTTCTGTCCTACCATCATGGGGGTTCTAATGACTGAACTCAGATAATCAGACTTAGTGTCAAGCGCCTTTACCCACTGAGCCATCCCCCCAGGCCCTATCCTACCTTTACTTGAATAACATTTAACGTGTTTTTCCTCCTAGAGATGAAACCATCACCAAGAAAAGTGGCGAGGGTGAGGAAATGCTCCCCAGCATGGGTATGGACCACGAGTCTCCCAGCAAAGCCCATCTCATGGTGCCTCCTGCTCCCCCTCCTTCTCCAGCTGATGCTGCAGACATAAGCAAGTACAAATTGAATGGTTTAATGGGTGTGGACATAGCAGCCAACACACAAACTCATTTGGGGTGCCTGGGCGGGCTTTTGAAGAGTGTCCCAGAAGTCTTGGACTTCCTTTCTGTGCTCTAGAGTCACAGTTGAATGATGCTTGCCCTGTCTGTTCGTTAACTTTCCTACCGCTGACGGAAGTTCTGACAGAAGAACTTAAGGAAGGACAGGAGGGTTTGTTTGGGCTTATGTTCTGAGGTGATACAGTTTAGCATGGCATGAAAGGTGTGTCAGCAGGTAGCTGCCTTCACGGTGCACAAGTGTGGGACAGCTGCTTGTTCATCTCCCAGCAGACTAGATAAAACAGGCAGGGCAGGAAGCAGGGTCAGGCTAAACCTCAGGGCCTGTCCCCTAGTGACATTTCCTCCAGCTAAATTCTATCTCCAGAAGTCCCTACAGCCTCCCCACTAATATCACCATCTGGGGACCAAGTGGTCAGACACATGAGCCTGTGGGGACAGTTCACATCCAAACTAGTGCCTCACTGATAACACTTCAAGGTAACGAGTTTTCAAGCCAAGCCTCTGAGATGGCTGTGTTTGGCTTTGTTTTTGACTGGGGCTACGCTGTATAGAGTGTGGCTGGTTGTCAGCTGTATTTGAGTCTTTTTTAAATTGTTGGGTCTTGTTTATAATAAAATCCTAACCAGTTGAAAATCTAGGCCTTTATAGAAGTGACTCTATAAGTTTGAGATCTGGGGCTGGATAGAAGGCTCAGTGGTTAAGAACACTTGTGGCTTTTCCAGGGAACCTGAGTCCCGTTCCCAGAGACTCACAACTGACTGTAATTCTAGATGCAGAGGACTGGATGCCTCTTCTGGCTTCCATAGGTACCCACATAACACTATCTATCTATCTATCTATCTATCTATCTATCTATCTACACATAAATAATTATAAAACTAAACCTTAAAAGAAATCTGTGGTCCAGAGAATGCTGAGATGTTTGAGGTTATCAAACCTTATGCCAGGCACTTCCATAGTCATACGAACTTTTCATACTAAGCTATTTGCATTCCTAGCTTGAGCCTAACTAGGGCTGTGGAGTTTGAAAGTTATTGTCAGTATTTCAAAGTTTACCTGTAGAGGGCTGGGGTGGTTTTTAAACTCTATAATCAAACACACTACCCTTGAAGAAAGGCAACTGATTGGTGGGTAGCTGTACACTTCTTGGATGTCTCACCCAGGCCCCTCAGGAGACCCCACGGGGCCTCTAATGACTTAGAGGGCTTCTCTGATTGCTTTGAAGGCACCAGGAACATGATTGTTCTGATTCACTCAGGAAGTGTGCTTGTCTGCCATCCTTTTAGTTCATCTCCATCTTCAAAAAGTTCTTTTTGCAAAAGTGTTTGGATCCTCCTACCCACAGTCTGCAAGGCTGTCCTCTTCTGTAAACTTTGGCTCCAGTGTTGGGCAGAAAAGGAGTATACACTGAAACTTGTCATTGTCATCAAAGTACTTGATAATGTGCCTCACTCATCCTTGGTCAAGTGAGAAAACAGACCCTCAATGTCCCATAATGTAGCCACTAGTTATATGTGTGATCATTTGACTATAAGATTATTCAAAGAAAACAAACACTTTGCTCAGGCCACATTTCAATTGTTCAGTAGCTGCCTGTGGCTAGTGGTTACCTCATTTGGATCTTAAAGATAGAGAATGTGAAGACTATAGAAATTTTTAGCACATACCACAGAGGGGAAGTGAAGGGTCTGGGGTCAGTTACACTGCTAGCAGAGATTAGAATCAAGGAGAGGAGAGGGTTGGAAAGACTCACTACTGTGTTGGTTTCGTTTCTACTTTGGTTTCTAAGCATATTCTAGGGTCTTCTATTGTCCAATGAATATTACTGAGAATGTGCTATGTGATTCAACCAATATCCTAGTGTTACATTATTATATAGGAGGATTGGTCTTTATCCCAACAGAGTTTGCATTTCAGCAGAAAAAGACTGACAACCTAAAAATATAAATTCTATCACAAACCAGGGGGATTAAACTAGAAAAGAAAATTTAAAGTAAGAAATAAAATAATAAAGGAGATTATATGTGCCTGAGGAAACAGTAGGCTGGTTGTGATTTTTAGGAGAGTTGTATGGGAATGCCTCTTTAGAAAGGTGAAATTTGAGTAAATATTAAAGCCCAGTGATGGGGTTAAGTGTGTAGATGCTGAAGGCGGAGTGAAGAGCCACTGTGAACGTTTAAAGATGAAGGCATCCGTGGCATATTTGAAGTTCAACAAGGAAGCTAGATGGGTTGGCTGGACTCAAGTGAGTCAAGACATTAGTAGAAGATGAAGTGAGGGAGGTGGTGAGGGAGGAGGTGGGGGAGGAGGTAGGAGAGGAGGTGGGAGAGGAGGTGGATCCCAAAGAGCTCTATAAGGACTCTGACTGTAAATGTGGAACAAGATGGGAATTAATAAGAGTATTCAGAAATGGAGGACCATCTGGCTTCATGCTCTTCTTTCCCAAAGCTAGGGGATACCTGATGGAGAGAGGGAGCCTGGACAGGGCAGGGTTGGACTGACTGGATTCCCTCTCCTGTGTGCTGTGATTTCTCTCATCACCTAAAGAGATTTCTTGTGAGTCTTCTACACATTTGGATACCTGGCAGCTGATCAGATGAAAGAGTCCTTGCTTTCTGACTTCAGAGTCTTTGGATCTGAGCGAAGGTTTAGATTAAAGCCCAGTTGCTATGGGCTGAATTGTATTCCTTCAAGTCCTATATTGAAGTCTTTTGTTGTTCTTTGTTTTGTTTTGTTTTGTTTTGTTTTGTTTTGTTTTGTTTTCTTCAAGACAGGGTTTCTGTGTAGCCCTGGCTATCCTGGAACTTACTGTAGACCAGGCTACCCTTCCAACTCAGAGATCTGCCTGCCTCTGCCCCCCAGGTGTTGGGATTAAAGGCGTGTGACATTACTACCTGACTCAAGTCTTAATCTTAATATAAACTGAACAGTCCTGTATTTGAAATGCCCCAAAATCCAAAATTTTGAGGGCATTTACATAATGCCTAATGTGGGACCTCACCTATCCTTATGTAATGGGCCAATCAAAATGAAGTCACCCTGAAATATGTAAAATTACATTCCAACTATGTGAATGTGGTGTACAAAAACCTTATGCAGGTACCAGAAATCAGAGGGACTGGTGCTCCTCAGGCCCCTGGGAGAAACAGCAGGAAGAGCAGCTGGGACAAAAACAAAGAACAAAGGGAACCCATGCTCCTTTGCCTCAGGACCACTCCTGAAATGCCCCCGAGAGTCATGGAGATGTAAAAGCCTTCCTTTCCGTTTCTGTCTTTCAAATGCTGTACCTGAGAGATCCAGCCGCCAGACTGTGGAGGCTGGCAGATGTGGAAGCAGAGATGAAGATGTGAGTGTTAGTGACAGACACTGGGGATCTGCCTGGACGCTCCCTGTGGTGATGGCAGACCCGACACAGATGTGGGGGAGGGGGGAGCTGCCCCCTCCCCCACATCTGGCAGACACCCATGGGGAGAAAGTCCAGGCTGAACTGGCAAGATGAGATATGCTACCACTACACCCCGCAGAGAAGGATGCTAACCTCAGTGCCCAAAAAGCTCTGGGGTGATAGTGTGGTCTGTAAGGTGTTTGCCCCTAGGAGCCATGGGAAATTTAAGAAGCTGAGTACAGTGGGGTGTACTGGTGTTCCCAGCACTGAGGGAGAAGACGGGAGTTCAGCATGTACCAGGTTAGTAAGAATACCTGTCTCCAAAAAGAAGAACGTAGTGACTGAAGACCGATGCCTCAGGTTCCCTCTGCTTCTCACACCTGCATGGACAGACACATTCTCACCCATACCTGCACAGACAGACACATTCTCACAGGCACACGGGGGATGTGCGTGCACAAGGAGCAGAGTTATTTTCTGGGTGGACAGCTTTAGTTTGGGTATGATGCAAAGAGTTCCCCAGATGTGGTGATGGTTGGCACAAAACCATTTAATAACGCCTATATGTACACTCAAAATGACTCAGCCCATAGAAGCTCTTGCCAACTAAGGCTGACTGCTTAGGTTAAGTCCCAGGTCCCACATCTTAGGCAGAGAAAAGTGACTCCCTTACATTGTCCTCTGACCACACGCTCTATAGCGCGTGTAGCCGTTTTTAAATGGTCACACTGGCCATTTTTATTATATGTGTGTTGTCACCAGCTTTACCAATGCAAGAGAAGCTCTATAAAGTTTGCTCATGTGAGAGCTGTGACTTTAAAATATAGTCTCTGGGCCAGATGTAATGGTGCACACCTTTAACACCAGCGCCCTGGAGGCAGAGGCAGACAGACCTCTTGAGCCCAGCCTGTTCTATACAGTGAGTTCCAGGACAGCCAGGGATTTTGGAGACACTGTCTCCAAAAAAAGGGGGAAAAAATCTAGTATCTGTAACAACAGATAAATCTAAAACGAATCTAGGAACGTGGGTAGGTTGAGGGAAAGACCCCAAGATTGCTCAGAAAGAGGCAACAACACAGTTAGATGGAGGTTGGAAGCTGTGGGAAGCTGTGTAGCCCACTGTTGACCTATTGTCATCAGGGGCAAAACAGGAAAAGACAGGCACAAGCCTGACAGACAGACAGACACTCCCACACCTGCGCCCACATGCCTGTAACATCTGGCTGCCATATTATCCAACCCAGAGGCAAGGCGCACTCTGGAATCTGTGCTTTTGAGCAACAATTTCCACAGGTCTCAAGGACAGCATCGTCATGTAAGATAACTTTATTTCACAGGGCAAAGGGTTTACGTACCACCCAACCACATGCTGTATCTGTAGCACTAGAAGCCCCCTGGAGTATAATACACCTTCGGCAGGAGCAGTTCTAACCACAGGAGCGGTCGCTCCGCAGAACCGCCGCTGCCTCGCAAAGCTTATGGTAACCATAATAGCGTGCAAAAGCAATGGTTTCATGAAGAAACAACCTTACTTCTAGTTTTTCCTCTGGACTGCTACACTATGTGATTTTTAAAAGAGGAACAGCCCTTTGAAAGCTGACAGAAGAGAACAGAGTCTATGCGACTATACAAGCCTGGAGGACGTGTCAGTCAGAGGGGAGCTAGCTGTACATTGACCCGGATAAACAAAATCTTTAGCAGGAGGAGAAACTCCATGCATCTGGCTGCCTCTGCTGACAGCTGCTTCACCCGGGAGCCCGGAACTTCACCTTTTCTGGCCTTTGCTGGTAGGCATAGAGGCTCCTCACATCTCCAAGAGCTTGATATCATAGGTGACCATGTTGAAGTTGTCCCAGGCAAACAGCTTCCTCTCCAGGGGGTTGTAGTCAATCATACTGCTGTACTTGTAGCGATTCGTGAATGGGATGGTCAGGGTCTTACTGGTCCCCGTTTTAGTGTCGTAGGCGAAGTTGACGGTTGCATGGGCTGAAGAGTAGCTGCTCACCGTGTACAAGATGCCACAGATAACAAAGGCATTGGCCACAGACTGCTTACGGATGTTAGTCTCCCAGGTACGCTCAAGTTCCAGGTTCGCTGGGTTCAATTTGGAGAGGACTATGGCCCCCTTGGCTTCCTCCGTGCTGTAGATGACCCAGAGGCCGCTCTCATCCACAGCTAAGTCAATGTCTGTGTAGCCACCCCACGCGTACGGGAAGTGTCCGTGGTAGCCAGCTCCAGGAATTTCCTTCTCTGCCTTCACGGTCTCCGTGTCTAGCTCATACCTGACCACAGTTCTGGACTCAGCCCCCTGGAAATAGAGGCTCCCCGCATACACCACAGCACCCGTGCTCTCCAGTGCCCGAGGGAGCACATGGACCTTGGAAGGATAGCCCTGCTCGAACTGGCTTATCTGACTGTACTCAAACACCTGGCGGATCTCTGTGCCAACCGTGTCAATCCTCCATGTGCTTTCCTGGGTGTAGGGGTGGGTGGGCTTGGGGTCTCTCATCCACACTCCATACTTGCCAGCGATTGTTTCAGCTGTCCTCAGGGTGACTGGCTCTCCTACCCAGACTAGCGCTCCACATCCTGATGAATTAAAACAAACAAAAAAAAGAGTTGCCATGTATTTAGTATCTATGTCTTCCGAATACAGACTGCAGACTGGACAGTAGTGGCAAAACAGAGAAGGCAGAGACAGAGTGGGTTGACCTCTGAACCCCGCTGCCCACTGACCATGTGACCAGTGAGGTACTTAGCTCTGTGAGCCTTGACTTTCTCATTTGTTTTTCTTTTGTGTGCATTGGTGTTTTGCCTGCATGTATGTCTGTGTGAGGGTGTCGGATCCCCTCAACATACCCTTCCGTGTTAGCCTCTACATAGACTTCAGTGTTAGCAGGGATTGCTAATAAAACAGTCAATGTTATTTTCTGGAAACAGCAGCCATATTTCTATCGAACACTTTTTTTTTTTTTTTTTTTGAGGCACAAATGCTCTTTTCCTTGATAGACAAAGGTCAGAAAAATACTTTGTGTAACAGACATGCTGAAATGATCTTTAGTATATACCTAGCCCTCCAAGGTTGGCTTCCAGTACATATGTCTAGAAAAGGCAGCAGACAGGTTTCAGCTTCCTTCTCCCCAACTCTGCCTTGGGGAATCACCTGTCTTCTCTTCTGGGTGAACAGTTGCTCTTTCCGAACTGAACACAGAACAAGGTATACATGCACACGCACATGCACACACACACACACACACACACACACACACACACATATACATGCACTCACACACACACACAGGGAGGGAGAGGGGGAGGGGAGAGGGGAGAGAGGGAGAGAGGGAGAGAGGGAGAGAGGGAGAGAGGGAGAGAGGGAGAGAGGGAGAGAGGGAGAGGAGGCCAGGTAGGCTCAAAAGGGAGAAGTCTAACTTCATACCTTTGTCTCCTTCTTTGCTCCTGGGTCGGCCAGATGGATTTTCCTTCAAGATTTGGGAAGCAGGAACCTCAGTTAACTCTGACTTCAATTCCTGGAAGGCCAACGTGTCCAAATTCCACTGAGAGACTGTATTCAAAGAGAGAAAAAATTGGCACTTGTAGTAGAAAGGGCACAAGAACGGACTCTGTGGAGGGTGATGTTTGATATGTTCCCAAATACTTGTTATCTGAAGATGTAACATGACTGAACCACGTTGGTAGCTCATTGGAACTAGGGTGATGGTCTCAATCGGGGAGAAATTGGCATAATTAAAAAGCTTACAAATAACACTGGGTTGAATATTCAGTACAAAATAAAGCACACTGTGATTTACATAATTTCCACTTCGAAAGTTGATGGTTGGTAAAGTATGGCTTCAAGGAACAGAAGACAGGTAATAAATAGCAAGTTCTTAGATGGGTTTTCCTTCCCACATGTACATATCTTGGAAGAACAGATCAATTTCTGGTTTTTAACTATATTCCTATTTTCATTTGACATAACTATGTAGACTGATGAGGTAAGGCATCTTCATGGACAACTTCCCTGAAGATAGCTGAAGGATGGACAGCGATGCCAAGAAGGGTACATGTGTGTACATGTGTGTGGAAAGATGATCACCAGCTATCGTTAGCCTCATGCTGCCTCTAAAGTTTCAGAGACTGAAGTTGGGCTTTAGTACTGTGCTGCCTGACCTAGTGACCTGTCTACCGTCGCCACTAACGTGTGCTCTGCCCTGTGTTTATCTCGTCTCTCCACAGCAGTCCTGGAAGTAACTTCTATTAATTACCCTCATCAGCAAATGAGGAAAGCAAAGGTCAGAGGGGTGGGGAATCTACCAAGGTCTCACAGCTAGCAAGTGTGAAGGCTGGGAGTTGAACCACTGTCTTCGGAAGTCTTGGCATTTGTGACTCTTCCACTTTGGGGTTAGGGGCTCTGTCAGCTGCACACAAATGTCTTGGCTCTCACATCTGGATGCTCCTTTCTATAAGTGCTCCGTAGAAGTGAGCACTGTCGAACTATCCCAGTAGAGGGCGCTACAGCGAAATCATGTCTGCAGTTCTTCCTTGGCTTCCTGTCACATGTACTTGAGGACATCGGGAGGTCACTAGCCTTGCATGGGGTTATGTACTTGAGGACATCGGGAGGTCCCTAGCCTTGCATGGGGTTCCTCTGAAACGTCAGCCTTGTGGTACACATTCCATAAGGAACTCAGAGTTGCTGCCAGAGACCTCTGTGTTCTGAATGTGACCCTTCCATATGCTTCAGGATTCCTCCATGCAGTGTCACGGGTCCCCATCTGCCTATGCGGCTGAGGCCAGGACAAACAGTACCATCTGCTCTTGAATAGGCAGAGTGTCCCTTCCCTAGGAGATCTTGAAGTCTTTTCAAGTCTGCCAGTCCTACCCCTACCCCTGTAACCCCAAACTGCCATTTGGAGGTTACTTACATATGGAGTTTGTTAAATTTGCTTTCTCACCATCATTAATAATTTTCTTTGTGGTTAGGTATAGAGTAAAGGACTATGAGGGAGGGACAGGAGTGAAAGTAGAATGGATAGTGATGGATGGGGGTAAGGGGTGTGGGGAGGGTCAGTCTGGGAGGGGACGGGAAGAGGGGGTTAAGGAAGGAAATACAGGGACAAAGAGCTAAAATGAACAGCCATTTGATGAGTTGTATAGGGAACCTAATATATCAGAAGATTCCTAAATTACACACATATACGAAGGTGATGTAAATTAAATTGCCAATTAGCAGGAGAGACAGCCCCAAGCGAACATCTCACATCACCAAATGAAGCTTCATGACTGGGAATGGGTTGTTGGCGAAAGGGGTCCCATGTGAACCCCCAAACAACTCAGGTTGTTGCAAAGGTTATAGGTGGCTCTCCACAAAAGGATGACAAGGTCCTATTGCTAAGAGTATTATCTATACAACTAATTGAGCAAGGAGAAGGTAAGCTGGGGCCTCACCCCTACTGGCTGGTGTTCTTGGTACCAGAAGGTACTGTGCACTCTACCAAAGAGAACCATAAACATCAAGCCATCTATAAACCCTTTGATTTACAATGATGTCCTGCATGCAAGATCTGCTAGCCAATGGTAGCTCAAAGCTTGTGGGAAGAAGCAAGTAATATTTGATTTACAACCCACTCCCTGAAGTGGAACACATACCTGACTCTGCTTGATTAAACCTGACACTAGATAGCCCAGGGACCCAGGGGAAAACTAAACTACTATTCTACAAAAGGAACCCAGCAGTAAAATGACTCCTAATGACAGTCTGCTATACTCAGGATCAGTGCCTCGCTCAGCCATCCTCAGAGAAGCTCCCTCCTGCTGCAGACGGGAACAATAGATACTGACAATGTGCAGAGCATAAGAGGCCTTGTAACATTTGACCCTTAAGGGGGTGTCTCCATCAGATCCCTTCATTCAGGGCTCAGGAACCCTGCAGAAGAGGAGGCAGAAAGAACGCAAGATCCAGAGGGGATAGAGGACACCAAGGAAGCAAGGCTCACTAAGTCAAGAAGCCTAACTCACATACGAAGTCACATAGTTCACTGTATGCCTGAGGCTGCATACACAGGGCCTGCACGGGTCTGCACCAAATGTCATCCCAGAGCTGAGAAGTGGGCCATGTCCCATCTCTAATGCAGAATATCCAACTGAAAACCACTTGCAAGTAAATCACTTTCTCCAAGGGAGTCTCACTGAGGAAACCAGTTCCTCTTAGGAAAAGGCCACATGCCAAGCAGTAGACAGCCAACTGAAAGTGAGCTCAATGGTGTCTTTAGTGTTTCCTTGTCCCAAAGTATTGCAACAGGGCTTTCCCCTGTATATATTTTTCATATATTTTATGCCTTCCAGTTGGGTAGTGTTTTGGAATTCCCGAATGTGTGTTTCTGAATTTGTATCTATTTCTTGTGTCTTTTCTTGTGCTCTTTTCTTTCTGCTTTTTGTTTTGTCCTATCCTGATTTAATTTTGTTTTGTCTTTTATTTTATTCTTCTTTAGATGCCTGTTTGTTCTCTAAAGAGAAACAGAAAGGAGATGGATCTGGATGAGAGGGGAGGCAGGAACAAGAAGGAGGAACAGGAGGGAAAATCAGAATATATTCTATAAAAAAAAAATCTGTCAGTAAAAGAAACTATAATAATTCCTTCTGTTAAACTTCCCTGGACTGATGCACTGAGTGGCTTCTGCACCTTCACTGGGCCCAGAGAGTAGCTAGAGGCTGCAGGAGAGCCAGTGAACTCTTGTAGAATGACCTCGTCCTAGGGCAGAACTCAGGCTCTAGATGATGGCTCAGCATACCTACAGAGTACAGTCGCCCATCAGATCTGTCAGAGAGGCAGATGCACAGGAGTAAAGGATTGTGTTGCCATCCTGGTCCCACTGAGACCCACACCAAGGTTCGGCACAGGAGGCCTCAGCTCTGGCTCTCTTCTGTCTTCCCTTGCTCTTTACAGGGAACCACACCTCGAGCACTCTCCTTGTAAACAAGAGCCACACAGAACATCAAGGAAAGCCTTCCAGAGACCACGTGACCCATTTCCACTTGGCTGGTGTGGTGGTTGGATTAGGAAACTCCTGGTGGCTTTGTAGTCCTCTCAGCCAGGAGCTGCTGGCAGCATTCAGATTCCCAGAGGAGAGCCATCTGGCAAAGCCTGCTGAAGCAGGGAAGCTCTGCGCAAAAGGGACTGGGCTGAGCCAGAAGATGTAGTTTCCTTTAGTTCCACTATGTCCCAGCTGTGGGACTTTGGACAAATGAATCAACCTCTCTGAATACCAGCATTCTGAGCTGTACAAACATGTCAGGTTGTTTTTGAAGATTATATAGTACCATGAGCAAATAATCCTGAATAAAGGAATGTCCAAACTGATATTTTTTTAAATGTTTAAAACCACTAACACTCAATTTTGAATATAGAAGGAAAACAAATGATTGTGGAAAATAATATCTGTATTGTATCAGATATTTGAAGCTTTCATGCCTTTTGCTTACTTTTGCCTTTAATTTTTATTGAGATTCATTCCTCTATTGTGAAAATTTGTTGAGACTCTCTGCCTGCTCTGTCCTTAACCTCATACTGTAGTGGAGTGGGACCCATGGGCCAGTTAAATTATTAACTAATTTGCATGCAAATTCAAATGATATAAAGATTTTTGTAAATATTTTCTATTACTGTGAAAATATAGTATTATTTAAATGAAGAGAATAGGTTAAAGCAATGTCATGATATTTTCAGGTTGACACAAATAACTTCAGAGAAAGAAAGTTTAGCTATTAGCCTGGTTGCTAATTGTCCTAGATACTATCTCTGGACTATATAGTAAGTACAGGCCCAGGTTATTAATGAATGCATGACATTAGCACACAATGGTAGGACTCAACCAGAGGAAAACATTACAATTGCAGTCCATTGCTTGTGTGGCCACTCTGTCAGGAATGGCCCAGGCTGCTGCTTCTTCTCATTACTGCTTACCATGATAGCCTATCCATTCCTGTCCATTTTTCCCCAGTAGTTGTTATGGCAACCTGACTCTTAGAGGTATCAGCTTCCAGGACTACATATCAGCTTCCTGCCCAAGCTTCTCTGACTGTGAGGACCAATCTGGCATCTTATTTCTCATTGATGAAGGACTGTCAAGTCCAGGGATAAGTGTTCGCTGGAGCTGAGCTTTTGTTTCCCTTGTTAGCATTCTGTCTAAGCTCCACCCCACAGTTACCTGGCTGCTTGCCCTCTCCTTGGTCTCTTGCCTTCTTGCTCCCACTTTGTCCCCTCGCCCCTTCCCACCTCTCTCTCCCCATGAGAGAGGCCGGCCTCTACTCCTCTACTCCCCTACTTCTCTACTCTCTCTCTGCCTCTACTATCCTCTTCCCTATGCCCTGAATAAACTCTGTTCTATACTATACCATCCTGTGGCTGGTCTCACAGGGGAAGGGATGCCTTACCATGGGCCTGCAGAGAGGCACCCCCTTCCCCATTCCTCACCACACCTCCATAGAACATGTTTCCCCCCCTCTTTGTCTTTTTATAAACACATCACATGTGGCCATCAATTTGATGGCTCCCCTCCCTTCCTAGTTTCATTCCCTGTGTCACTCTCCATAATGTCCCATTTCTTTTCCTGGCTTCAGGGCCCAGGTAAACTACTTGCTCACAGGCCCTCATTGATGTCTGGGTCTAACTCCTCAGTCTCCGAGGGAACTGCTGTTGCATTGTCTTTAGGGTGAATAGTACTTCTGTTTACATTTGTGTAGGTGCTCGTGCTGAAATCCACATGAGTGATTGATTCTGAGGAGGTTTTTCTATATAACAATTCCATGTAAAGTGGCGCTGACGGTTTGAACTGTGTGGTGGGTAGGAAGAAGCCTGTCTTCTCGACCCTGCCTTTGTCTACTGAGACCTATACCTCAGGTCTTCATACCTCAGTTCCTGCCGCTTGAGTTCCAGACCCTCAGAATACTGCTGACTTCCAAGCCTGGGGCCTGGAAATGGATTTTATTCCAGGTATTTCTGTAGCTCTTTGACTTTTTATCCCTCCACCGCCCCAAACAAGGACTGTCTGCGTAGCCTTGGCTGTCCTGGAACCTGCTCTCTAGACGAGACTGGCCTTAAACTCACTGAGATTCTCTACCCCTGCCTTCCAAGGGCTGGGGTTAAAGGCATGCATCACCACCACCTGGCGCTCTCTGACATTTTTAAGGTCTACAAACTTGAAGACAGTAGAGATCATGAATGTTATCAACTCTTAGAAAAGGCAGAATTCTAGTTCTCACAGTGCTGTTCATAGACTAGGTGGCCACGGACCAGCAATCTCTCTGGCCTCAGTTTTCACATGTACACAAATGAGCCCACGGCTAAATACTTTCAAGGTTCCTGTCCAGTTATCTGTTCTGCCCTCATGCAATCCCTGGCCTGTTAATGCTACACTATAGAAAAGGACATCCACACTCTAAGTTCGTTATAATGGGCTGTGGGCCTATGTCAAAAGGAGAATAGCTAGAAAGGGGGATGGAAGTAAAATTAGAGAACACTTCCAATAAATTCCCAAGGCCAGGCATGTCCTTTAAACTAAAAGACCACAAGACAGTAAAATTTTAAAGCATTGCCTCTATTTTCACGTGCATACATACACTCCACGTATATAACATTACATAGTTTTTGTTGTTGTTGTTGTTGTTGAGAGTGTAACTTCAAGTCTAAAATTGGCGTATACCTTTTAGTGATGATATTTCCCCATCTGTCCTTTCAGAGACCAGATGAAGTCTTAGGCAGCCCTCGGCCCCTTAGCCACTTAGGACCTCAACTTTTCTCTGTGGTCCAATGTGGAACTGGATTTCTTCCAGCTTAAATATAAATATTTAACTAGGAATTCATTAATAGGAGGAAGAGAATGTGCGATAGAAGACACAAGCTGGCTGTCAAAGCAGAAGCCGGCACCAGCAAGGAAGGTAAACACCAGGAGGCTTTCAACCCCGAGAAGGTGGTAGGGCCCTTGAGATCATGCTCCTTGCACTGACAGTTTGGTTCTAGGAACTTGAGCACATGCTTGGGAGAGTGTCCCTCATAACTACACTGTCACCTGACCACGGAGAGCTGATGGAGGACGCCCACGTGTTTGGTTACCAGGTTTCTTAGACTGCTTTGTTTAAAATGAACCTTTTGCCTCGATTCCCTTGGTGCTTGTCATTGACACTTTTAAGGAGCCCAGACTTCCTACAACTGAGTGTGTGTGTTCATGAAACAAGTAACTATTTGGGAACAAAACACTCATAAAACGTGGCACAAATACTGTCTTCTAACTGTCCAAAATAACGTGCCCATCTCTCAGTGCGCCCGAATACCCATCTCCAGGCAGGAGCCGGGACAAACAGAAAAGGGCGTTTGTGAGAAGGGCCACTGCAGAGTTTTTTGGTGACCTGAAAGCAGATATTCTTTGATTCAGCAACAAAAGTCAAAATTTCCATAGCCACGCACCAAGGGACCTGAGAGAGATATTGTTTCCTCTTTCTTTACCAAGGTAAGAGATTAAAAAATAAAAAACCACCAGCCTTGGTGGTGCCTACCTTTAATCCTGGTGCTTCAGGGGGAAGGGGCAGGCAGATCTTTGAGTTCAAGGCCAGTCTAGTCTATAGAGGGAGTTTCAGGACAGTCAGGACAACACAGAGAAACCCTGTCTCAAAAAACCAAATACATTAATAACAGCAGCAGCAGCAGTAGTAATAATAATAATAATAATAATAATAATAATAATAATAATAATAGACAACCAGTTTTCATTGCACAAATCATTTGGCATCTCATAAATAGGGGGTCATTTTGGTAGGAATCGCAAATTCTAAGCAAAGGTTGAAAAAGAATAAATTATCCAAGGGCACAGCAAGCCATTTTCTATTGATTATTCATCATATGTATCTGCCACCTGGCCCCATGTTTGTCATTTGGCTGTGGGCCATGATCATTTTGTCATGACTGGGCACAAGAGCTCAGATCCACTGACCTAAACAAGGAGCCAACTTTCTAGAAGCATGCAAAAGTGTTTGCTTTGCTCTCCTTAATGAAACTACTGCATGCTGGATTTGCAGTTTCTGAGAGAAAAGACAAAACAGAAGGAGAAGCCTGGGGGTCCTGTAATGGGTCACCAGCAAACTTGCTACCTTCTGGGTCAGGTGGCCACTCCACCCTGCACTCTTACCTTCCCTGGAGCCTGGCAGCATGTCCTGAGAGGGGTACTGGGTGGAAGGACACTGGCCCCTCCGCAGCCTTGTTACCTCCTCGCTGCTGCTTTCTAGCCTCCTGGCCAAATCTTCATTCTCTTGTTCCAGCTGCCTCTTCTCTTCCTCTAAAGCCGACTTATCTCGAAGGAGATTGTTATAGGCTGCCTCCAGATCCCTGGTTTGGGTCTCCAGCTGGTCCCGTTCTCTCCTCAGGGCACCCAACTGGCCCTGCAGCCCCTCTTGGGCCTCCTGGGTCCCAGTAACTCGGCCCAAGGTCATCTGGTGGAGGAGACTCTCCAGGGATCTGACCCGGGCCTTGGTGGACTCTAGGTCTGCATGCTGGATGCTGCTGTCTCTCTGAAGGTCTTGGATGGCTGACATGGCCTGGTCCTCCCTTGGGCAGCTAGATTCATTGGGGCTGGCCACAGTGAAGGTGTATTGGCATCGGCCACTCCGATCATTGGCCTTTCGGAACTGTGCTGTCCTGGCCCCCATTCCCCACACCAAGCAGGCCAGAAACAGCAGATGGAGAGCTGGCATCTTGGGACCACAGCTGCAGCAGCGTGCAGAGAAGGACAGCAGTGTGGAGGCTGGGTGAGGTTTCTTCTGGAAAGTTCTCCTGCAAGGTGTCTGGATGGGTGGCCCTGCTGGCTCAAGCCTGAAGTCCAAAGACATTTATATATCCTGGGGACCCAGCCCTGTGTGGAGGGAGGGAGAGGTGATCACATGAAGCTGGGTTGGACCAGCCATGGGGGGATAGGAGGATTACACTCACACTGCCAGCAAGAGTCTTTAAAAACAAAGTGCCGGAGGCTATTTTGAATTTATTTTCTTTTTAGAAGTCCCCGTGCATGTACCCCACATCCCAATAATAACCCCTAAGTTTCTAGTCTGTTTGTGTGTGCTTGTGAACATATGCGCACCTTGTCTGACAGGAGAAGCTGGTTGTGTGCTAGTTTGAACAGGGATATAAGTCTATTTTGTGTTTCACTGGACCAGCATAAGGAACTAGGGAGACAGACATGCCTGAGTAGACACGTCCTGTAGCAGAGACGAAGAAGAGTCCAAAGGAGAGCCCAATGCCTCCAGGCTCCTGGTTCCTACAGAGGGGATGAGAACATGATGTTGCCCTAGATTTAGAATAAACCTGTGAACATCCTCAGAAAAGCTCCCTAACCACAGCTCTTGTCTCAGGAACCTGTGCCAATGCTCTGGACCAGGCTTTAGGATGAGTGTGCCCCCCAAACCCTACGGGTGAAACCTGTGTGCCCACCTCTGAAAGATAACTCCAAACGTATAAAACGTAAGGACTCAAAGAAACACGTTATTTAGTTAGCAATATGAAAATATTTAAATGCCAGAAGTGTATGCTACATAAGCTATTCAACATAAGGCTTAATTTTAAAGTACTTTTGAGTATACACAGTATTTCATGAAACCTGTATCAACTGTAACATAGGGATGAAAATACAGGTATTGTTATCATAACTTTAGGTTTAGGTAGCTATCCATGAGGAGATGAAATAACTGAGTGAGAAGGTTGTGAAAATGGAGATTTAGTTTACTTACTAATTCAAATTCACGGGCTGTAAGCTAATAGTACTCCCTTTTCAAAGAGAGCCCACTACTTTGAATGCAATGTAAGGGAATTGTTAAGTCTCAAAAAGAGTTCAAGAACAACTGGGCAGTATAATGAGACTTCTCCTAAAAAAAGAAACTGTCAACAACAACAACAACAACAACACACACACACACACACAGACACACACACAGAGAGACACACACACACACACACCTTCCTCCAAATAAAAAAATAAGATAAATGAAAAAAACCAAAACCAAGCAGGAGAACCAAGTACCAAGTACCAAGGCTTGTCAGAAGTTCACATAAGCCAGTGTGTGCGTGGAAGCCTCATGAACATCTTTATAAATGTTTACTTACTGGTGTGTGCTCATATGGGGGGTATATGAGCACACATGGGCCATGCATGCCGTGTTGTGGTCAGAGGACAACTTTTGGGGTCCAGTTCTCTCCTCCTGGCATGGGCTTTAGGGACTGACCTCAGTCTGTAAGGCCTGCTCACTAAGCACCTCCCCCTCTCAGCCACCTCACTGCCCCCTCATGGGTTCCTTAGAGCAACATTTGCATTTGAGCAACTTGGTTCTCAGATACTAATAATAGCATTTGTGATATCTGTGTGATAAATTTCTCTGATGTTCCCATAGCAGATTCGCCTGAAGACTGAGCAAGTGCCTCTTGCTCTAAATCCATTCTTGTGTGGGTGGGGTATGTGTGCATCTGCGTTCACCTGGGTGGGTGCACACTCATGTGTATAGGCGTGTGTGTGTGTGTGTGTGTGTGAGCTAGAGGCTTATGTCAGGCGTTGTCTTCTTTCATTCTCCACTTTGTTTTTTTGAGACGGATTGTCTCGCTGAGCTTGGGGATCACTGATTTGGTTAGATTGGCCAGCCAACAAGTACCAGGTATCCTGCAGTCTCTGCCCCCCCAAAGCTGGGATTACTGGTATGTGCCTGGCTTTCAATATTGGTACTGGCCATCAAACTAAAGTGGCCACTCTTGCCTGGCAAGTCCTGGCACAATGGAGGCTCCCCTGCCTCCTAAGCTGTTATTGTTATTCAGGATTTCTAAAGTAAACCTGAGCCTGAGATGTCAAAATGACTCCTGGTTTACTGCTGACTAAACAAGTGCTGTTCTCATTTCATAAATCAGGATCACTGAAAATGATTTAAAAAACAAAACAAAAACAAAACAATCACATAGTCAGCAGGAATGAGGTTCACATCTATTTGCTTTTACTCTTAGGAAAATTTCTTTCTTCTGAAAGGACTAAGATGATTCTTGTCTTGCCAGCTGCATAGAAGAAAAGAATTCTGGGAAAGGAAATGTAAGCAAGAGGGACTACTTGGCTTCTGCAGGAAGAACACAATTCTAGGGTAGGGCTCCTGACTTCAGTCAATTTTCCCTCCACAGCACAGCTTGGGACCCACCATCCACGCTTGCCCTGGCCTTTACAGTCAGTGGGCGTTGTCCTTTGTTGCTCTCTGCCTCTTTCACTCACCGTCCATCTCTCTTCATTGCCTGTAAGCTGCATGCTAGTCTGAATCATTGCAGCCCTTGTCCAGCTGTGTGGGTCCTGGCCAGGGGTGGAATGGACAACAGTCCCTGGCATTTCCACTCACTGCAGCCCCATTTGTGGATACCTGGCACAGCCAGCCAGCCATTCTCTGCTCTCTTCCTGGTTCCTGGCAGGTATATATGCTTAGGGGAAGGACATGGGGGTTTCTCTTGTTATTGTGTATGCTTCTTCAGTCACTCTGGCTCTCTACTCGCAGCTCCCCCCGCCCTACAATGACAGGTAGGGACTGATGGAGCATCCACATTCTTCTGCCTCCATCAACCAACCGTCACCTCCTCACAGCCCAGTGATGTGAGCTCAGCCTCCTGATGGCTCTCAGCTTCTCCTTCACACAGAACACTGGGGCTGCCGGCCCTCTGAGGTGAGCAGAACTAAAGTCAGGGAAGGAGAATCTTGCTCAGG